>NC_084618.1:3049083-3121583 GCF_033978795.1 Nerophis ophidion | reverse complement strand
AGGTGGACTTTATGCAGCTTGTCTACTAAGATGAATGCAAGATGGAAGCCTGGAGGGACGAGGAATAAACATCCAGCAAGTGGAATAATGACCTTGTGAAGGGCGGATTCTACCCGGCGACACTCATCTCATTTTAATAGTTCAATGTTTTGTCAGGCCTCACTTGACAGTCCAGTCCATAGTGGATCTAACATAATAGTGAGAGTCCAGTCCATAGTGGATCTAACATGATAGTGAGAGTCCAGTCCATAGTGGATCTAACATAATAGTGAGAATCCAGTCCATAGTGGATCTAACATAATAGTGAGAGTCCAGTCCATAGTGGATCTAACATAATAGTGAGAGTCCAGTCCATAGTGGATCTAACATAATAGTGAGAGTCCAGTCCATAGTGGATCTAACATAATAGTGAGAGTCCAGTCCATAGTGGATCTAACATAATAGTGAGAGTCCAGTCCATAGTGGATCTAACATAATAGTGAGAGTCCAGTCCATAGTGGATCTAACATAATAGTGAGAGTCCAGTCCTTAGTGGATCTAACATAATAGTGAGAATCCAGTCCATAGTGGATCTAACATAATAGTGAGAGTCCAGTCCATAGTGGATCTAACATAATAGTGAGAATCCAGTCCATAGTGGATCTAACATAATAGTGAGAGTCCAGTCCATAGTGGATCTAACATAATAGTGAGAGTCCAGTCCATAGTGGATCTAACGTAATAGTGAGAGTCCAGTCCATAGTGGATCTAACATAATAGTGAGAGTCCAGTCCATAGTGGATCTAACATAATAGTGAGAGTCCAGTCCATAGTGGATCTAACGTAATAGTGAGAGTCCAGTCCATAGTGGATCTAACATAATAGTGAGAATCCAGTCCATAGTGGATCTAACATAATAGTGAGAGTCCAGTCCATAGTGGATCCAACATGATAATGAGAGTCCAGTCCATAGTGGATCTGACATAATAGTGAGAGTCCAGTCCATAGTGGATCTAACATAATAGTTAGAGTCCAGTCCATAGTCAATCTAACATAATAGTGAGAGTCCAGTCCATAGTGGATCTCACATAATAGTGAGAGTCCAGTCCATAGTGGATCTAACATAATAGTGAGAGTCCAGTCCATAGTGGATCTAACATAATAGCGAGAGTCCAGTCCATAGTGGATCTAACATAATAGTGAGAATCCAGTCTATAGTGAATCTAATATAATAGTTAGAGTCCAGTCCATAGTGGATCTAACATAATAGTGAGAGTCCAGTCCATAGTGGATCTAACATAATAGCGAGAGTCCAGTCCATAGTGGATCTAACATAATAGTGAGAGTCCAGTCCATAGTGGATCTAACATAATAGCGAGAGTCCAGTCCATAGTGGATCTAACATAATAGTGGGAGTACAGTCCATAGTGGATCTAACATAATAGTGAGAGTCCAGTCCATAGGGGATCTAACATAATAGTGAGAGTCCAGTCCATAGTGGATCTAACATAATAGCGAGAGTCCAGTCCATAGTGGATCTAACATAATAGTGAGAGTCCAGTCCATAGTGGATCTAGCATAATAGTGTGAAAGTCCAGTCCATAGTGGATCTAACATAATAGTGAGAGTCCAGTCCATAGTGGATCTAACATAATAGCGAGAGTCCAGTCCATAGTGGATCTAACATAATAGTGTGAAAGTCCAGTCCATAGTGGATCTAACATAATAGTGAGAGTCCAGTCCATAGTGGATCTAACATAATAGTGTGAAAGTCCAGTCCATAGTGGATCTAACATAATAGTGAGAGTCCAGTGTAGATACAAAGCCAAGAAGATTGTGAGGGACTCTAGCCACCCAAGCAACTGCCTCTTCTCACTGCTGCAGTCAGGCAAGCGCTACCGGAGTCTCAAGGCCAACACGGAGAGAGTCAGGAGGAGCATCTATCCCCAAGCCATCAGACTGCTCAACTGCACCGCTGATTAACACTCATCACAATTGCACAAAACTGCACGCACAACATCACTGTAATTACCGGACTACAATACCCTTCATTCAATGATTGTAAATAATTTAAAAACCAGAGTATAAAAAAGTCATACCGTTCCATAGCCTTTGTTCATACTACTGTCACTACTCAACTGCCAAAGAACTGTAGACACCTTCATATTTGTTCCTTCCTATAATGTACATACTGTTACACTATTTGATCTTGCACTGGTACTGTATTTGACTACTGTACTTCTACTTCTGCTGTTGCCGTATCCGTAATACGCCGATAGGGAGAAGTTTGTATTTACACGATGAGTCGGGTGTGTCTTGACCTCCGCCTTAACCCGACTCACCGAACCCCTAGGGTTCGATCGAACCCAGGTTAAGAACCACTGCCCTGGTGTGTGAATGTGAGTGTTAATGTTGTCTGTCTATCTGTGTTGGCCCTGTCATGAGGTGGCGACTTGTCCAGGGTGTACCGAATGCAGCTGAGATAGGCTACAGAACCCCCCCGTGAAACAGTTTCAGACAATGAACAGAAGGTTCCAGAGCTCAAAGCGTTCCTACGGCCGTAAGTTGAACGCAGAGAGCGTGCATCGCAGTTAACCAAATCAGGGAAGACCTAGCAAAGATTTCCAACCAACACAGATTCAAGCCAGTTTTTGGCAGTGGAAAATGTAGAAACCCGAGTCTAAACTACTGATGTGCGACACTCCACACCAGTAATTCAGAGCAAAGGTTGAAGAAAATCTATTGGGGACACCACGGATTCTGTCATATATTCTGTGGCTCATCGCCCAGTAAAGACCAACATGGGTCAAGAAAAAACTGCGGGCTGAAGGGACAAAGGGGAAGAGGAAATTGGAGGAAGTCAACGAAGCATTGTCCTCAAGAAATAGGAAGAACCTTAAGGACTACCTGTTACAAGGACGGAGACATTAAGCCTGCACACCTTTGGCAGCGACTCTCTGGTTACAACAGGACTTGATGTTTGGGAAGCTGATTCTAAAAAACATCTATGATGAAAAACAAGGTCTTGAGATTGAAGCAACTGAAAATGTCACAAGCCAGTTCAGCCATTATTTATGTTCCTGGAGAGCAAATCCCGGCAGCATTTAGAAAAGAACAGACTGACTCAGGCAGCGACAAAGAAGAACTGGATCTATCCGGGCTGACTGCTATTGGAAAATGGTATCTGGCAAAGTGGAGTCTGTTGTCGCCATAGAAACCTTATTTGGCTGGACAGTACTAAGGCCAGTGTCCAAGGCAAAGTACTAAGGCCAGTGTCCATGGCAAAGTACTAAGGCCAGTGTCCATGGCAAAGTACTAAGGCCAGTGTCCAAGGCAAAGTACTAAGGCCAGTGTCCATGGCAAAGTACTAAGGCCAGTGTCCAAGGCAAAGTACTAAGGCCAGTGTCCATGGCAAAGTACTAAGGCCAGTGTCCAAGGCAAAGTACTAAGGCCAGTGTCCAAGGCAAAGTACTAAGGCCAGTGTCCAAGGCAAAGTACTAAGGCCAGTGTCCAAGGCAAAGTACTAAGGCCAGTGTCCATGGCAAAGTACTAAGGCCAGTGTCCAAGGCAAAGTACTAAGGCCAGTGTCCATGGCAAAGTACTAAGGCCAGTAGCCATGGCAAAGTACTAAGGCCAGTGTCCATGGCAAAGTACTAAGGCCAGTGTCCATGGCAAAGTACTAAGGCCAGTGTCCATGGCAAAGTACTAAGGCCAGTGTCCATGGCAAAGTACTAAGGCCAGTGTCCATGGCAAAGTACTAAGGCCAGTGTCCATGGCAAAGTACTAAGGCCAGTGTCCATGGCAAAGTACTAAGGCCAGTGTCCATGGCAAAGTACTAAGGCCAGTGTCCAAGGCAAAGTACTAAGGCCAGTGTCCAAGGCAAAGTACTAAGGCCAGTGTCCAAGGCAAAGTACTAAGGCCAGTGTCCATGGCAAAGTACTAAGGCCAGTGTCCAAGGCAAAGTTCTAAGGCCAGTGTCCAAGGCAAAGTACTAAGGCCAGTGTCCATGGCAAAGTACTAAGGCCAGTGTCCATGGCAAAGTACTAAGGCCAGCGTCCAAGGCAAAGTACTAAGGCCAGCGTCCAAGGCAAAGTACTAAGGCCAGTGTCCAAGGCAAAGTACTAAGGCCAGTGTCCAAGGCAAAGTACTAAGGCCAGTGTCCAAGGCAAAGTACTAAGGCCAGTGTCCAAGGCAAAGTACTAAGGCCAGTGTCCATGGCAAAGTACTAAGGCCAGTGTCCATGGCAAAGTACTAAGGCCAGTGTCCAAGGCAAAGTACTAAGGCCAGTGTCCAAGGCAAAGTACTAAGGCCAGTGTCCATGGCAAAGTACTAAGGCCAGTGTCCAAGGCAAAGTTCTAAGGCCAGTGTCCAAGGCAAAGTACTAAGGCCAGTGTCCAAGGCAAAGTACTAAGGCCAGTGTCCATGGCAAAGTAGTAAGGCCAGTGTCCATGGCAAAGTACTAAGGCCAGCGTCCAAGGCAAAGTACTAAGGCCAGCGTCCAAGGCAAAGTACTAAGGCCAGTGTCCAAGGCAAAGTACTAAGGCCAGTGTCCAAGGCAAAGTACTAAGGCCAGTGTCCAAGGCAAAGTACTAAGGCCAGTGTCCAAGGCAAAGTACTAAGGCCAGTGTCCAAGGCAAAGTACTAAGGCCAGTGTCCAAGGCAAAGTACTAAGGCCAGTGTCCAAGGCAAAGTACTAAGGCCAGTGTCCAAGGCAAAGTACTAAGGCCAGTGTCCATGGCAAAGTACTAAGGCCAGTGTCCATGGCAAAGTACTAAGGCCAGTGTCCATGGCAAAGTACTAAGGCCAGTGTCCAAGGCAAAGTACTAAGGCCAGTGTCCAAGGCAAAGTACTAAGGCCAGTGTCCATGGCAAAGTACTAAGGCCAGTGTCCAAGGCAAAGTACTAAGGCCAGTGTCCATGGCAAAGTACTAAGGCCAGTGTCCATGGCAAAGTACTAAGGCCAGTGTCCATGGCAAAGTACTAAGGCCAGTGTCCAAGGCAAAGTACTAAGGCCAGTGTCCAAGGCAAAGTACTAAGGCCAGTGTCCAAGGCAAAGTACTAAGGCCAGTGTCCAAGGCAAAGTACTAAGGCCAGTGTCCAAGGCAAAGTACTAAGGCCAGTGTTCATGGCAAAGTACTAAGGCCAGTGTCCAAGGCAAAGTACTAAGGCCAATGTCCAAGGCAAAGTACTGAGGCCAGTGTCCATGGCAAAGTACTAAGGCCAGTGTCCAAGGCAAAGTACTAAGGCCAGTGTCCATGGCAAAGTACTAAGGCCAGTGTCCAAGGCAAAGTACTAAGGCCAGTGTCCATGGCAAAGTACTAAGGCCAGTGTCCAAGGCAAAGTACTAAGGCCAGTGTCCAAGGCAAAGTACTAAGGCCAGTGTCCAAGGCAAAGTACTAAGGCCAGTGTCCAAGGCAAAGTACTAAGGCCAGTGTCCAAGGCAAAGTACTAAGGCCAGTGTCCAAGGCAAAGTACTAAGGCCAGTGTCCAAGGCAAAGTACTAAGGCCAGTGTCCAAGGCAAAGTACTAAGGCCAGTGTCCAAGGCAAAGTACTAAGGCCAGTGTCCATGGCAAAGTACTAAGGCCAGTGTCCAAGGCAAAGTACTAAGGCCAGTGTCCATGGCAAAGTACTAAGGCCAGTGTCCAAGGCAAAGTACTAAGGCCAGTGTCCATGGCAAAGTACTAAGGCCAGTGTCCATGGCAAAGTACTAAGGCCAGTGTCCATGGCAAAGTACTAAGGCCAGTGTCCATGGCAAAGTACTAAGGCCAGTGTCCATGGCAAAGTACTGAGGCCAGTGTCCATGGCAAAGTACTGAGGCCAGTGTCCAAGGCAAAGTACTGAGGCCAGTGTCCATGGCAAAGTACTGAGGCCAGTGTCCAAGGCAAAGTACTAAGGCCAGTGTCCATGGCAAAGTACTGAGGCCAGTGTCCAAGGCAAAGTACTAAGGCCAGTGTCCAAGGCAAAGTACTGAGGCCAGTGTCCAAGGCAAAGTACTAAGGCCAGTGTCCAAGGCAAAGTACTAAGGCCAGTGTCCATGGCAAAGTACTGAGGCCAGTGTCCAAGGCAAAGTACTAAGGCCAGTGTCCATGGCAAAGTACTAAGGCCAGTGTCCATGGCAAAGTACTGAGGCCAGTGTCCAAGGCAAAGTACTAAGGCCAGTGTCCAAGGCAAAGTACTAAGGCCAGTGTCCATGGCAAAGTACTGAGGCCAGTGTCCAAGGCAAAGTACTAAGGCCAGTGTCCATGGCAAAGTACTAAGGCCAGTGTCCATGGCAAAGTACTAAGGCCAGTGTCCATGGCAAAGTACTAAGGCCAGTGTCCATGGCAAAGTACTGAGGCCAGTGTCCAAGGCAAAGTACTAAGGCCAGTGTCCATGGCAAAGTACTAAGGCCAGTGTCCAAGGCAAAGTACTAAGTCCAGTGTCCATGGCAAAGTACTAAGGCCAGTGTCCAAGGCAAAGTACTAAGGCCAGTGTCCATGGCAAAGCATTAATGAGGCTTCATGCATGAAAACCTGCGTCGATCAGGCTGAGAAGGATTCAAACCAGCTGTGTGCATTTTGGGAAATAGAACCACTTGGCATCTCCAACGAAGGTGAGGAACGAGTGGATGACTTTAAGGCTCAACAACACTTCAGCAGAACAGTCAGTTACAAAAAAAGGGCGATGTGAAGTGAAGTTGCCATGGAAACAAGACTCGCCTGAACTTCCAGACGACCAGAGAATTGCCCGAAAAACATTTAAATGTTTCAAAAGTGAACTGAAAGCAGACGTGATGCCGTTCCGAGGATATAAGAATGTAATCCATGACTACATTTAACGAGGAATATGTGAAATTGTCCCAGAAAACAAACATGGAAGAAGCTGGGAAAAACAAGGTCGAGTATTACCTGCCTCACCTCGCTGAGGTCACAACGAAAGTTGAGAACTGTTTTTGATGCCTCTGCACATGAAGATGACTGCTCTCTGGACTGAACATAAACCCAGACCTCTTTGCCATTCTTGTCAGGTCCAGGCTGCATCCTATCGCCTTCATGGCAGACATTACTAAGGCTTTGTGTCCTGGACATGAGGTTAAAGGGCATCTGGCAGTGGAGGCTCCTCTATGGGGTCTTGGGGCACTAGGAGGTTAACCCCTTTACTACTGTTACCCCAAGTGGCCCTTGGCAAAGGCCTAGTACCTAACTGTCCCATAATCAAGGATACGGTGAAGACCTCAATGGCGGAAGACGGTGAAGATGACTGCTCCCTGGACCGAAAATAAACCCAGACCTCTTTGCCATTCTTGCCAGGTCCAGGCTGCATCCTATCGCCTTTATGGCAGACATTACTAAGGCTTTGTGTCCTGGACATGAGGTTAAAGGGTATCCGGCAGTGGAGGCTCCTCTATGGGGTCTTGGGGCACTAGGAGGTTAACCCCTTTACTACTGTTAGTGGATCTAACATAAGAGTGTGAGAGTCCAGTCCATCGTAGATCTAACAAAATATTCTGAGAGTGCAGTCCATAGTGGATCTAACATAATAGTGAGAGTCCAGTCAATAGTGGATCTAACATAATAGTGAGAGTCCAGTCCATAGTGGATCTAACATAATAGTTAGAGTCCAGTCCATAGTGGATCTAACATAATAGTGAGAGTCCAGTCCATAGTGGATCTAACATAAGAGTGTGAGAGTCCAGTCCATCGTAGATCTAACAAAATATTCTGAGAGTGCAGTCCATAGTGGATCTAACATAATAGTGAGAGTCCAGTCAATAGTGGATCTAACATAATAGTGAGAGTCCAGTCCATAGTGGATCTAACATAATAGTGAGAGTCCAGTCCATAGTGGATCTAACATAATAGTGTGAGTTCAGTCCATAGTGGATCTAACATAATAGTGAGAATCCAGTCCATAGTGGATCTAACATAATAGTGAGAATCCAGTCCATAGTGGATCTAACATAATAGTGAGAATCCAGTCCATAGTGGATCTAACATAATAGTGAGAATCCAGTCCATAGTGGATCTAACATAATAGTGAGAATCCAGTCCATAGTGGATCTAACATAATAGTGAGAATCCAGTCCATAGTGGATCTAACATAATAGTGTGAGTTCAGTCCATAGTGGATCTAACATAATAGTGAGAATCCAGTCCATAGTGGATCTAACATAATAGTGAGAGAGTCCAGTCCATAGTGGATCTAACATAATAGTGAGAGTCCAGTCCATAGTGGACTATATATCCGGCTGGATATAGTCGGACTCACCTCGACGCACAGCAAGGGCTCTGGAACCAGTTCTCTCGAGAGGGACTGGACCCTCTTCCACTCTGGCGTTGCCGGCAGTGAGAGGCGACGGGCTGGGGTGGCAATTCTGGTTTCCCCGCGGCTCAAAGCCTGTACGTTTGAGTTCAACCCAGTGGACGAGAGGGTAGCTTCCCTTCGCCTTCGGGTGGGGGGACGGGTCCTGACTGTTGTTTGTGCTTACGCACCAAACAGCAGTTCAGAATACCCACCCTTTTTGGGTACACTCGAGGGAGTACTGGAAAGTGCTCCTCCGGGTGATTCCCTTGTCCTACTGGGAGACTTCAACGCTCATGTTGGCAACGACAGTGAAACCTGGAGAGGCGTGATTGGGAAGAATGGTCGCCCGGATCTAAACCCGAGTGGTGTTTTGTTATTGGACTTTTGTGCTCGTCACAGTTTGTCGATAACAAACACCATGTTCAAACATAAGGGTGTCCATATGTGCACTTGGCACCAGGACACCCTAGGCCGCAGCTCCATGATCGACTTTGTAGTTGTGTCATCGGATTTGCGGCCTTATGTTTTGGACACTCGGGTGAAGAGAGGGGCGGAGCTTTCTACCGATCACCACCTGGTGGTGAGTTGGCTGCGATGGTGGGGGAGGATGCCGGACAGACCTGGCAGGCCCAAGCGCATTGTGAGGGTCTGCTGGGAACGTCTGGCAGAGTCTCCTGTCAGAGAGAGTTTCAATTCACACCTCCGGGAGAACTTTGAACATGTCACGAGGGAGGTGCGGGACATTGAGTCCGAGTGGACCATGTTCCGAACCTCTATTGTCGAGGCGGCTGATTGGAGCTGTGGCCGCAAGGTTGTTGGTGCCTGTCGTGGCGGTAATCCCAGAACCCGTTGGTGGACACCAGCAGTGAGGGATGCCGTCAAGCTGAAGAAGGAGTCCTATCGGGTTCTTTTGGCTCATAGGACTCCGGAGGCAGTGGACGGGTACCGACGGGCCAAGCGGTGTGCAGCTTTAGCGGTCGCGGAGGCAAAAACACGGACATGGGAAGAGTTCGGGGAAGCCATGGAAAACGACTTCCGGACGGCTTCGAAGCGATTCTGGACCACCATACGGCGCCTCAGGAAGGGGAAGCAGTGCACTATCAACACCGTGTATGGTGCGGATGGTGTTCTGCTGACTTCGACTGCGGATGTTTTGGATCGGTGGAGGGAATACTTCGAAGACCTCCTCAATCCCACCAACACGTCTTTCTTTGAGGAAGCGGTGCCTGGGGAATCTGTAGTGGACTCTCCTATTTCTGGGGCTGAGGTCGCTGAGGTAGTTAAAAAGCTCCTTGGCGGCAAGGCCCCGGGGGTGGATGAGATCCGCCCGGAGTTCCTTAAGGCTCTGGATGCTGTGGGGCTGTCTTGGTTGACAAGACTCTGCAGCATCGCGTGGACATCGGGGGCGGTACCTCTGGATTGGCAGACCGGGGTGGTGGTCCCTCTCTTTAAGAAGGGGGACCGGAGGGTGTGTTCCAACTATCGTGGGATCACACTCCTCAGCCTTCCCGGTAAGGTTTATTCAGGTGTACTGGAGAGGAGGCTTCGCCGGATAGTCGAACCTCGGATTCAGGAGGAACAGTGTGGTTTTCGTCCTGGTCATGGAACTGTGGACCAGCTCTATACTCTCGGCAGGGTTCTTGAGGGTGCATGGGAGTTTGCCCAACCAGTCTACATGTGCTTTGTGGACTTGGAGAAGGCATTCGACCGTGTCCCTCGGGAAGTCCTGTGGGGAGTGCTCAGAGAGTATGGGGTATCGGACTGTCTTATTGTGGCAGTCCGCTCCCTGTATGATCAGTGTCAGAGCTTGGTCCGCATTGCTGGCAGTAAGTCGGACACATTTCCAGTGAGGGTTGGACTCCGCCAAGGCTGTCCTTTGTCACCCATTCTGTTCAGAACTTTTATGGACAGAATTTCTAGGCGCAGTCAAGGCGTTGAGGGGTTCCGGTTTGGTGGCCACGGGATTAGGTCTCTGCTTTTTGCAGATGATGTAGTCCTGATGGCTTCATCTGGCCGGGATCTTCAGCTCTCACTGGATCGGTTCGCAGCCGAGTGTGAAGCGACCGGAATGAGAATCAGCACCTCCAAGTCCGAGTCCATGGTTCTCGCCCGGAAAAGGGTGGAGTGCCATCTCCGGGTTGGGGAGGAGACCCTTCCCCAAGTGGAGAAGTTCAAGTACCTAGGAGTCTTGTTCACGAGTGGGGGAAGAGTGGATCGTGAGATCGACAGGCGGATCGGTGCGGCGTCTTCAGTAATGCGGACGTTGTACCGATCCGTTGTGGTGAAGAAGGAGCTGAGCCGGAAGGCAAAGCTCTCAATTTACCGGTCGATCTACGTTCCCATCCTCACCTATGGTCATGAGCTTTGGGTCATGACCGAAAGGATAAGATCACGGGTACAAGCGGCCGAAATGAGTTTCCTCCGCCGGGTGGCGGGTCTCTCCCTTAGAGATAGGGTGAGAAGCTCTGCCATCCGGGAGGAGCTCAACGTAAAGCCGCTGCTCCTCCACATCGAGAGGAGCCAGATGAGGTGGTTCGGGCATCTGGTCAGGATGCCACCCGAACGCCTCCCTAGGGATGTGTTTAGGGCACGTCCAGCTGGTAGGAGGCCACGGGGAAGACCCAGGACACGTTGGAAAGACTATGTCTCCCGGCTGGCCTGGGAACGCCTCGGGATCCCCCGGGAAGAGCTAGACGAAGTGGCTAGAGATAGGGAAGTCTGGGCTTCCCTGCTTAGGCTGCTGCCCCCGCGACCCGACCTCGGATAAGCGGAAGATGATGGATGGATGGATGGACAGTCCATAGTGGATCTAATATAATAGTGAGAATCCAGTCCATAGTGGATCTAACATAATAGTGGGAGTCCAGTCCATAGTGGATCTAACATAATAGTGAGAGTCCAGTCCATAGTGGATCTAACATAATAGTGAGAGTCCAGTCCATAGTGGATCTAACATAATAGTGAGAGTCCAGTCCATAGTGGATCTAACATAATAGTGCGAGAGTCCAGTCCATACTGAATCGAACATGATAGTGAAAGTCCAGTCCATAGTGGATCTAACATAATAGTCAGCGAGTCCAGTCCATAGTGGATCTAATATTAAAGTGAGAATCCAGTCCATAGTGGATCTAACATAATAGTGATAGTTCAGTCCATAGTGGATCTAACATAATAGTGAGAGTCCAGTCCATAGTGGATCTAACATAATAGTGAGAATCCAGTCCATAGTGGATCTAACATAATAGTGAGAATCCAGTCCATAGTGGATCTAACATAATAGTGAGAGTCCAGTCCATAGTAGATCTAACATAATAGTGTGAGAGTCCAGTCCATAGTGGATCTAACATAATAGTGGGAGTCCAGTCCATAGTGGATCTAACATAATAGTATGAGAGTTCAGTCCATAGTGGATCTAACATAATAGTGTGAGTTCAGTCCATAGTGGATCTAACATAATAGTGAGAATCCAGTCCATAGTGGATCTAACATAATAGTGAGAATCCAGTCCATAGTGGATCTAACATAATAGTGAGAGTCCAGTCCATAGTAGATCTAACATAATAGTGTGAGAGTCCAGTCCATAGTGGATCTAACATAATAGTGGGAGTCCAGTCCATAGTGGATCTAACATAATAGTATGAGAGTTCAGTCCATAGTGGATCTAACATAATAGTGTGAGTTCAGTCCATAGTGGATCTAACATAATAGTGAGAATCCAGTCCATAGTGGATCTAACATAATAGTGAGAATCCAGTCCATAGTGGATCTAACATAATAGTGAGAGTCCAGTCCATAGTAGATCTAACATAATAGTGTGAGAGTCCAGTCCATAGTGGATCTAACATAATAGTGGGAGTCCAGTCCATAGTGGATCTAACATAATAGTATGAGAGTTCAGTCCATAGTGGATCTAACATAATAGTGTGAGTTCAGTCCATAGTGGATCTAACATAATAGTGAGAATCCAGTCCATAGTGGATCTAACATAATAGTGAGAATCCAGTCCATAGTGGATCTAACATAATAGTGAGAGTCCAGTCCATAGTAGATCTAACATAATAGTGTGAGAGTCCAGTCCATAGTGGATCTAACATAATAGTGGGAGTCCAGTCCATAGTGGATCTAACATAATAGTATGAGAGTTCAGTCCATAGTGGATCTAACATAATAGTGTGAGTTCAGTCCATAGTGGATCTAACATAATAGTGAGAATCCAGTCCATAGTGGATCTAACATAATAGTGAGAATCCAGTCCATAGTGGGACCAGCAGGAGATCATCTTCAAGTCAGCAGCACAGAAACATCATCACAGATGCACAGGTGAGTTGTCCACCCTGGGTCCCGACTTTGAACAGCTAGCCCCTCATCTTTGGTCACCCTCTGTCCCCCTCTCCTCCGTGGAGGAGCAGAAAAGAGACGGCAGATCAACTGGCCTAAAAAGGCGTCTATTTAAAGGTTAGCGTACACACATTTTTAGTTTTAAGATGGGACTGAGGTAGCATCTAGGACATTCCGGAGTACTGGAGCCCAAATAGAAAATGCTCTATACGCTCTACTTTTTGGAGGGATCTGGGAATCACGACTAAGCTGAAGTTCTTAGAATGCTGGTTCACAGGAAGTGAAAGACCTGGGCGCACATCTGATAAGACAATATGAAGAAGACCAGTTCTACTGCTGTATCCTTTGGAATGTTGATTATGTGAAATGTCTTCATGGGGGGAGGGGGGGGGGGGGGGGGTACTATACACACATACATATATATATATATATATATTATATTTTTATTTTTTTTATTTTGTGTGTGTATCAGAAAAATGTCAGAGTGCAGTTAAAATATGTGACTAATAGAATAATTTCCATGTTGATTTATTCATCGTCTTGGTTGCATCATTAAGTGTAGTAACATAGTTGGCCACAGGGGGCTTGGACTAGTTTGTTTGCAGGAAGTTCATAGAAGAGCCGAGGGTTCATGACATAGTCCAGGGGTGTCAAACTCAAACACAGAGTGGGCCAGAATGTAAAACTGAACAAAGCCGCGGGCCAAGGTTGAACAAATGAACCTTTTAATAGGGACCCAAACAAGTTTTGCATTAAATATTGAACAAGCAAGGCTTTTATAACTTTAGTGACGTGCAAAATCCAGTTTCAAATAATAATAATAATAATTTTTTTTTAAATCAATGGCATATTAAATAAAATGTATATAAAAATGTTCTTCTGAGGTAAATATCACATTTTTTCCACAGGCTAATAATAAATTTGAAAATAAAATAACAATAAAGAAGGAACCAAACATTCAAGCCTTGAAGTAGCAAGAGAAAATGCATGAATAAAACATTAATTATTGCTCAGTTTGCTGGAAGTTTCCCGGAAGAGTTAGTGCTGCAAGGGGTTCCGGGTATTTGTTCTGTTGTGTCACGGTGCGGATGTTCACCTGAAATGTGTTTGCCATTCTTGTTTGGTGTGGGTTCACAGTGTGGCGCATATTTGTAACATTGCTAAAGTTGTTTATACGGCCACCCTCAGTGTGACCTGTATGGTTGTTGACCAAGTATGCCTTGCATTCACGTGTGTGTATGGAGGAAAAGCGGACGTGACAACAGGTTGTAGAGAACGCTAAAGGCAGTGCCTTAAAGACACGCCCCCAATATAGTTGTCCAGGTGGAAATCGGTAGAAATTGGGGAGAATGGTTGCCCCCGGGTGATTTTTTGGGAGGGGCACTGAACTTCGGGAGTCTACCGGGAAAATGAGTAGGGTTGGCAAGTATGAGTATTAGCGGTGAATGCGGTGTTACAGCGGCACCGACGCTGTATAACACCGGCGGGCCAGCTCTAATGCTAAATTAATATTGCCTCAAGGGCCACATTAAATTACACGGCGGGCCAGATTTGGCCCCCGGGCCAGAGTTTGACACCCGTGATATAGAAGGTATTTCGCTTGTATTTTTGCAGTATTTTTCTAAAACAAGCAAAACGTTAAATATTTTAAGCAACGAGTTGCTAAAAAATAGCAGAGGGGTTTGTCATATTGAGGATCTTGGACTAGTATTTTGCAGAAGAGTCCTAAAAATAGCAAAGGGTTTCTTAGACTATTTGTGCAGTAGATTCCTAAATACAGCAGGAGTTTCATTATAGTGACGATCTTAGATTATATTTCTAAATACAGCAGAAACTTTATTAGAATTGAGGTTCTTGGACTAGTATTATGCAGTAGAATCCTAAAAATCGCAAAGAGTTTGTTGTAGTATTTTTGCAGTAGATTTCTAAATACAGCAGAAGTTTGTTCAATGTTCAATGTATTTTTATTTGGGCAATCTTCACATAAAACAAAGAACAACAACAACAACAACAAAAAAAACGCTCATCTGAGCAATGATTGAGCCGAAAGGGTGTAGGTTGAAGCAAGGCTTATATAAACCTACCCCATCACAACAAGAACAAGGTTCAAAATATATAAAATATAAACATGCTTCACTTATATTACTTTTTTTTTAAACAATATATAAGCAACATATAGATTAGATTAGATAGTACTTTATTTATTCCGTCAGGAGAGTTCCTTCAGGAAAATTAAAATTTTCAGCACAATCCCATTCAAGTTTAGACAAACATTACAGGGAGACAGAACAGGATCGCTGACGGGTCTGCCGGCTTCCAGCGCCCCTTACAAAAAAGATGAGATAAAGGTAAACAAAGGGGGGGAGGGGGGGAGAAAAAAATAGAAGATTAAAATACAATTTTAAAAATCGGTCTTTGCCTGGGCCCTGGAGAGGAGGTGCAGACTGAGGCCAAGGGAAAAAAACAAATAAATAAAAAAACAACTCATAACCATGTAGCACACGTCTCATATACACAGTTTAACATTTAAATCAAACATATACATTTGTACACTTATATATATATAAGTATATTATATATACACAATTTATTTAAATTCCATATAAAGTGGTAATATATACATTTTAATATAAGCTATATGTATAATTATGAAATCATAAATGGTATTTATATACATATTATATATTATTGTCTTTCTAAAACAATGTTTGCTCTTCTTTCTTATATTTACTAATGATAAATATTTTAAAAAGCTTTAAACACTTCCATATTTTAACCCCTGCTATTGTTATACTCTTTCGTTTCTGCGTTGTTCTACAATATTGGATCTTAAAAAGTAGTTCTCCTCTTAAATTATAATTCCCTTCTCTCTGTAAAAATCTTCTCTGTAACCCTGTTGGGAGTAAATCTTTACTTGCTTTATAAATCATTTGGGCAGTCTTGAGTTGGATGAGATCTGGTAGTTTTAAATCAAATGTTTTTATGCATAATCCATTAGTGTGTTCTCGGGGTCCTGTGTTATGTATCAGTCTGATGGCCCTTTTTTGCATTATGAATAGTGGTTGGATGTTCGTCCTGTATGTATTTCCCCAAACTTCTAGACAGTAACTCAAATATGGTAAAACAAGTGTGCAATAAAGAGTGTGTAATGTTTTTTGCCTTGGTTTACCCAGGACAGCAATACTTCTGGCCAACTTCCCTTTGATGTATGTCATGTGTGACTTCCCTTTGATGTATGTCATGTGTGACTTCCCTTTGATGTATGTAATGTGTGACTTCCAGCAGATCCTGTGGTCCAAGATCACACCCAAAAATTTGATTTTGTTTACTCTTTCTATACTAACATTATCTATATATAATTTTACATCTATATCATTTCTCTTATTTCCAAATAACATAAAGTTAGTTTTATTTAGGTTTAATGATCATTTATTAGCATCAAAGCATTTTTTTAGTTGACACATCTCCATGGTGACGGTCCTCAGGAGCTGCTGCAAGTCCACATCAGAACAGAGTACATTGGTGTCATCCGCAAATAACACATATTTAAGGTTTTCAGTTACTTTACAAATATCATTTATATACATGATGAACATCTTGGGCCCTAAAACTGACCCCTGTGGTACCCCACATTTAATATTTAACCAACATGATTTTTTTTGTGATATCTGTACAAACTGCTTTCAATCAGATAAATAACTTTTTATCCATTCCAGAACAATACCCCTAAAACCATATTTTTCCATTTTTCTAATAAGAATACTATGGTCTACTGTATCAAAAGCCTTCTTAAGATCTAAGAATACTCCTATTGTATATTTATTTGTATCAATACTATCAGTTGTTTCTTCAATTAAATCTGTTAATGCTTGTGCTGTTGATGGATTATTCCTGAAACCATATTGCCTATCTGTTAATAATTCATTTTTTTTTACAAAGCCATCGAATCTATTTAAAAATATTTTTTCTAATATTTTGGAGAACTGTGGTAATATTGAGATTGGTCTGTAGTTTGTGAATACGTGTCCGTCTCCCGCTTTGTGAATAGGAACAACTTTTGCAATTTTCATGAGTTGAGGAAATACTCCCATTTCAAATGAAAGGTTAAATAGATACGCTAATGGAGCACTAATTCCATCTATCACACACTTTAAAGTTTGCATGTCTATATCATCCACATCTTTGCTTGTTTTGTTCTTAAAACTTTTGACTATGTCCCTGATTTCTCTTTCTACTACTGGTTTGAAAAACATTGTTTTAGGGTTTGGGTTGATATAATCTGCTGCATCTATTTTTGTCCCTTCTACCTTTGTCTCTTCTGCTAGTTTCAGTCCAATATTTATAAAATAATCATTAAATGTTTCATTATATTGAGGATCTTAGATTAGTATGTTTGCAGTAGATTTCCAAACACAGCAGAAACTTTATTATATTGAGGCTCTTGGATTGGTATTTTGCAGGAGAGTCCTAAAAATAGCCAAGATTTTATCATAGTATTTTTGCTTTATAGTTCTAAGTACGGCAGAAGTTTCATTATAGTGAGGATCTTAGACTAGTATTTTTGCAGTATATTTCTAAATACAGCAGAATGTTCATATTATGGAGAATCTTGGGCTAGTATTTTTGTAGTTTATTTACTAAAAACAGCAGAAGGTTCATATTATGGAGAATCTTAGACTAGTATTTTTGTAGTTTATTTACTAAAAACAGCAGAAAGTTCATATTATGAAGAATCTTGGACTAGTATTTTTGTAGTTTATTTACTACAAAAAGCAGAAGGTTCATATTATGGAGAATCTTGAACTAGTATTTGTGTAGTTTATTTACTAAAAACAGCAGAAGGTTCATATTATGAATAATCTTGGACTAGTATTTTTGTAGTTTATTTACTAAAAACAGCAGAAAGTTCATATTATGGAGAATCTTGAACTAGTATTTTTGTAGTTTATTTACTACAAAAAGCAGAAGGTTCATATTATGGAGAATCTTGGACTAGTATTTTTGTAGTTTATTTACTAAAAACAGCAGAAGGTTCATATTATGAAGAATCTTGGACTAGTATTTTTGTAGTTTATTTACTAAAAACAGCAGAAAGTTCATATTATGGAGAATCTTAGACTAGTATTTTTGTAGTTTATTTACTAAAAACAGCAGAAGGTTCATATTATGGAGAATCTTGGACTAGTATTTTTGTAGTTTATTTACTACAAAAAGCAGAAGGTTCATATTATGAAGAATCTTGGACTAGTATTTTTGTAGTTTATTTACTAAAAACAGCAGAAGGTTCATGTTATGGAGAATCTTGGACTAGTGTTTTTGCAGTTTATTTACTAAAAACAGCAGAAGGTTCATATTATGAAGAATCTTGGACTAGTATTTTTGCAGTTTATTTACTAAAAACAGCAGAAGGTTCATATTATGGAGAATCTTGGACTAGTATTTTGGCAGTTTATTTACTAAAAACAGCAGAAGGTTCATATTATGGAGAATCTTAGACTAGTATGTTTGCAGTGTATTCCTAAAAACAGCACAGGATTCATATTATTGAGAATCTAAAAGTCGTATTTTTGCAGTATATTCCTAAAAACTGCCAAGGGTTCATATTATTGAAGATCTTGGATTAGTATTTTTTGCTGTAGAGGCCTAGAGTAGTAAAGGTGGGTTATTATATTGAGTATCATGAACTAGTATTTTAGCATTAGATTCCTAAGAACAGCAGAGGGTTCATATTATTGATCATCTTAAACTGGTATTTGTTGAAGTATATTCCTAAAAACAGCTGAGGGTTCATATTATGGAGAATCTTAGACTAGTATTTTTTGCAGTATGTTTCTAAAAACAGCACAGGGTTCATATTATTGAGAATCTTGAACTAGTGATAGTGCAGGATATTCCTAAAACAGCAGAAGGTGCAGTTTATCCCTAAAAATAGCAAATGGTTCATAATATTGAGGATCTTGGATCATTATTTTTGCAGTGGAGGCTTAGAGTAGCAAAGGGGGTTATTATATTGAGTATCATAAACTAGTATTTTAGCATTAGATTCCTAAAAACAGCAGAGGGGTCATATTTTTGAGAATTTTGAACTAGTATTTTTGCAGTATATTCCTAAAAACAGAAGAGGGGTCATATTTTTGAGAATCTTGAACTAGTATTTGTGCAGTATATTCCTAAACACAACAGAGGGTTCATGTTATGGAGAATCTTAAACTAGTATTTTTGCAGTATATTCCTAAAAACAGCTGAGGGTTCATATGATTGAGAATCTTAAACTAGTATTTTTGCAGTATATTCCTAAAAACAACAGAGGTTTCATATTATTGAGAATCTTGAACTAGTATTTGTGTAGTATATTCCTAAAAACAGCAGAGGGTTCATGTTATGGAGAATCTTAAACTAGTATTTTTGCAGTATATTCCTAAAAACAGCTGAGGGTTCATATGATTGAGAATCTTAAACTAGTATTTTTGCAGTATATTCCTAAAAACAACAGAGGTTTCATATTATTGAGAATCTTGAACTAGTATTTGTGTAGTATATCCCTAAAAACAGCAGAGGGTTCATGTTATGGAGAATCTTGAACTAGTATTTTTGCAGTATATTCCTAAAAACAGCACACGGTTCATATTTACAATTTTAAAATAGTAGTTTTGTAGTATATTCCTAAAAACAGCAGAGGGTTCATATTATTGAGAATCTTAAACTAGTATTTATTCAGTATATTCCTCAAATTTTGGCCATCCATCCATTCATTCATTCATTTATTCATCCATCCATCATCCAGATCTTCCAGTTCATGAGATTTGTCATGAAAAAGTCATCCATTCATTATTTCCTGAGTCTGTGTGAGACATGTCGTCTTCTTCTTCTTCTTCTTCTTCTTCTTCTTCTTCTTCTTCTTCTTCTTCTTCTTCTTCCATCCAAGCGTGCTTCCCTCCCCTGGTCCTCCCTCCATGGTGACGCTGCAGCAGACTTCTCGGCCGTCACGTGCCAGGCTGCTCACGTGCGGCGAGGTGGCAGACAGACGCTCACGTTCTCCGGGGGAGAATCACAGCGGACTAAAAATAGCCGGGCAGCAGAGGAGGAGCGGGAGGAGAACACGGCGAATGTTGAACAGAAACTGCAGGACTATTTTAAACCTTCGAGTCCCGGCAGAATCCATGTTTTTCAGCTTCTATTTTGGTCCTGGTGTGCCATCCCTGGTCCTGGTGTGCCATTCCTAGTCCTGGTGTGTCATTCCTAGTCCTGGTGTGTCATTCCTAGTCCTGGTGTGTCATTCCTGGTCCTGGTGTGTCATCCCCTGGTCCTGGTGTGCCATTCCTAGTCCTGGTGTGTCATTCCTGGTCCTGGTGTGTCATCCCCTGGTCCTGGTGTGCCATTCCTAGTCCTGGTGTGCCATTCCTAGTCCTGGTGTGCCATCCCCTGGTCCTGGTGTGTCATCCCCTGGTCCTGGTGTGTCATCCCTGTTTCTGGTCTGCCATCCCTGGTCCTGGTGTGTCATCTCCTGGTCCTGGTGTGTCATTCCTAGTCCTGGTGTGCCATCCCTGGTCCTGGTGTGTCATTCCTAGTCCTGGTGTGTCATTCCTGTTCCTGGTGTTTCATCCTCTGGTCCTGGTGTGCCATCCCTGGTCCTGGTGTGTCATCTCCTGGTCCTGGTGTGTCATTCCTAGTCCTGGTGTGCCATCCCTGGTCCTGGTGTGTCATTCCTAGTCCTGGTGTGTCATCCCCTGGTCCTGGTGTGCCATCCCTGGTCCTGGTGTGTCATCTCCTGGTCCTGGTGTGTCATTCCTAGTCCTGGTGTGTCATTCCTAGTCCTGGTGTGTCATCCCCTGGTCCTTGTGTGTCATCCCCTGTTCCTGGTGTGTCATCCCTGGTCCTGGTGTGTCATCCCTGGTCCTGGTGTGTCATCTCCTGGTCCTGGTGTGTCATTCCTAGTCCTGGTGTGTCATCCCTGGTTCTGGTCTGCCATCCCTGTTCCTGGTGTGTCATCCCCTGGTCCTGGTGTGTCATCCCCTGCTCCTGGTGTGCCATTCCTAGTCCTGGTGTGCCATCCCTGGTCCTGGTGTGTCATCTCCTGGTCCTGGTGTGTCATTCCTAGTCCTGGTGTGTCATCCCCTGATCCTGGTGTGCCATCCCCTGGTCCTTGTGTGTCATCCCCTGGTCCTGGTGTGTCATCCCTGGTCCTGGTGTGCCATTCCTAGTCCTGGTGTGTCATCCCCTGATCCTGGTGTGTCATCCCCTGGTCCTTGTGTGTCATCCCCTGGTCCTGGTGTGTCATCCCTGGTCCTGGTGTGCCATTCCTAGTCCTGGTGTGTCATCCCCTGGTCCTGGTGTGCCATCCCTGGTTGTGGTGTGCCATTCCTAGTCCTGGTGTGCCATTCCTGGTCCTGGTGTGCCATTCCTAGTCCTGGTGTGTCATCCCCAGGTCCTGGTGTGCCATCCCTGGTCCTGGTGTGTCATCCCCTGGTCCTGGTGTGTCATCCCTGGTTCTGGTCTGCCATCCCTGTTCCTGGTGTGTCATCCCCTGTTCCTGGTATGTCATCCCCTGGTCATGGTGTGTCATCCCCTGGTCCTGGTGTGCCATTCCTGGTCCTGGTGTGCCATCCCTGGTCCTGGTGTGCCATCTCTGGTCCTGGTGTGCCATTCCTGGTTCTGGTGTACCATCTCTGGTCCTGGTGTGCCATCCCTAGTCCTGGTGTGTCATCCCCTGGTCCTGCTTTGCCATCCCTGGTCCTGGTGTACCATTCCTGGTCCTGGTGTGTCATCCCCTGGTCCTGGTGTGTCATCCCCTGGTCATGGTGTGCCATCCCTGGTCCTGGTGTGCCATCCCTGGTCCTGGTGTGTCATCCCCTGGTCCTGGTGTGTCATCCCCTGGTCCTGGTGTGTCATTCCCTGGTCCTGGTGTGTCATCCCCTGGTCCTGGTGTGCCATCCCTAGTCCTGGTGTGCCGTCCCTGTTCCTGGTGTGTCATCCCCTGGTCCTGGTGTGCCATTCCTAGTCCTGGTGTGTCATCCCCTGGTCCTGGTGTGCCATTCCTAGTCCTGGTGTGTCATCCCCTGGTCCTGGTGTGTCATCCCCTGGTCCTGGTGTGCCATTCCTAGTCCTGGTGTGTCATCCCCTGGTCCTGGTGTGCCATCCCTGGTCCTGGTGTACCATCTCTGGTCCTGGTGTGTCATCCCCTGGTCCTGGTGTGCCATCCCTGGTCCTGGTGTACCATCTCTGGTCCTGGTGTGCCATCCCTAGTCCTGGTGTGCCGTCCCTGTTCCTGGTGTGTCATCCCCTGGTCCTGGTGTGCCATTCCTAGTCCTGGTGTGTCATCCCCTGGTCCTGGTGTGCCATTCCTAGTCCTGGTGTGTCATCCCCTGGTCCTGGTGTGTCATCCCCTGGTCCTGGTGTGCCATTCCTAGTCCTGGTGTGTCATCCCCTGGTCCTGGTGTGCCATCCCTGGTCCTGGTGTACCATCTCTGGTCCTGGTGTGCCATCCCTAGTCCTGGTGTGCCGTCCCTGTTCCTGGTGTGTCATCCCCTGGTCCTGGTGTGCCATTCCTAGTCCTGGTGTGTCATCCCCTGGTCCTGGTGTGCCATTCCTAGTCCTGGTGTGTCATCCCCTGGTCCTGGTGTGTCATCCCCTGGTCCTGGTGTGCCATTCCTAGTCCTGGTGTGTCATCCCCTGGTCCTGGTGTGCCATCCCTGGTCCTGGTGTACCATCTCTGGTCCTGGTGTGTCATCCCCTGGTCCTGGTGTGCCATCCCTGGTCCTGGTGTACCATCTCTGGTCCTGGTGTGCCATCCCTAGTCCTGGTGTGCCGTCCCTGTTCCTGGTGTGTCATCCCCTGGTCCTGGTGTGCCATTCCTAGTCCTGGTGTGTCATCCCCTGGTCCTGGTGTGCCATTCCTAGTCCTGGTGTGTCATCCCCTGGTCCTGGTGTGTCATCCCCTGGTCCTGGTGTGCCATTCCTAGTCCTGGTGTGTCATCCCCTGGTCCTGGTGTGCCATCCCTGGTCCTGGTGTACCATCTCTGGTCCTGGTGTGCCATCCCTAGTCCTGGTGTGCCGTCCCTGGTCCTGGTGATGACCTGATGCAAACACACTCATTAAACAACTTCTGTAGGGCAGGAGCAGTCTGCTGTTTTTGACGATCCACTGCAAAGGCAATTGGTAAAGATCCTATGACAGACGTGCTCTGCTATTTTTAGTAATAAACGACTAAAAAGGGTCAATTATCTTGTATTCGACAGGAATTAATACACGATCGTATAATTGTCAGGACCACTGTGCTGTTTTTTGTAATATGTTGGAATGATCTACTCCAAAAGTAATTGTCAAAGATCCTATGACAGGGCTTCTCTGCTGTTTTTAGGAATATGCTGCAAAAAAACACTTTTCAAATATCTTATATATGACAGGACTTAGTCACATATTTTATAATTGACAGGAGCACTCTGCTTTTTTAGGATCTGCTGCACAAATATTAGTCAAAGATCTTCTATATGACAGGAAGCATCCGTTTTTAAGGATACATTGCAAACATATTGGTCAAAGACCCTTTTTGTGACAGAGGCGCTCTGCTGTTTTTCAAAACTCTACTGCAAAAACAATGGTAAAATATCCTGAAGATTGTATGACAGGAGTTACTCAGTTTAGTGCTAAAAAAAAGATCCTAAATAGGACAGGCGCACTCTGCTATTTTTAGGAATCGAAAGCAAAAATGTGTCCGGTATTTAGAATCTAGTAAACACTCTTAAAAATGACATTCCTTAAATATTATATGAAGGACAGGAGCTATTTTTAGGAATCTTCTGCACACACACTAGAAAAAGATTATATGAAGGACAGGAGCTGTTTTTAGGAATGTATTGCAAAAACTAGTCAATTATCTTGCATATCACAGTAAATAGGCGTATAATTGGCAGGAGCACTCTGCTGTTTTTTTGTAATCCATGGCAAGAGCAATTGTCAAAGATCCAATGAAAGCGGCACTTTGCTGTTTTTAGGAATCTACTGCAAAAACTATTGAAATACCATGTATATGACAGGAATGAGTTAAAGCTCTTATAATTGACTGGAGCACTCTGCTGTTTTTGCAATGTACGGCAAAAGCAATTGTCAAAGATCCAATGACAGATGCTCCATGCTGTTTTTAGGAATCTACTACAAAAACTAGTCAAATACCTTGTATATGACAGGAACGAGTTAAGGCTCTTATCATTTAAAGGAACACTCTGCTGTTTTTGTAATCTGCGGCAAAAGCAATTTTCAAAGATCCAATGAGAGAGTCACTTTGCTGTTTTTAGGAATCTACTGCAAAACTCTTTGAATACCTTGTATATGACAGGAACAAGTTAAAGCTCCTATAATTGACAGAAGCACTCTGCTGTTTTTTGTGATCCATGGCAAGAGCAATTGTCAATGATCCAATGATAGAGGCGCTATGCTGTTTTTAGGAATCTACTGCAAAAACTATTTGAATACCTTGTATATGACAGGAACAAGATAAGGCTCGTATAATTGACAGAAGCACTCTGCTGTTTTTTGTGATCCATGGCAAGAGCAATTGTCAAAGATCCAATGACAGAGCCTCGCTTCTGTTTTTAGGAATCTTATACAAAAAGTAGTCAAATACCTTGTATATGACAGGAACGAGTTAAGGCTCTTATCATTTAAAGGAACACTCTGCTGTTTTTGTAATCTGCGGCAAAAGCAATTTTCAAAGATCCAGTGAGAGAGGCACTTTGCTGTTTTTAGGAATCTACTGCAAAACTATTTGAATACCTTGTATATGACAGGAACAAGTTAAAGCTCCTATAATTGACAGAAGCACTCTGCTGTTTTTTGTGATCCATGGCAAGAGCAATTGTCAAAGATCCAATGACAGAGGCTCGCTTCTGTTTTTAGGAATCTAATACAAAAACTAGTCAAACACCTTGTATATGACAGCAATGAGTTAAAGCTCGTATAATTGACATAAGCACTGTGCTGTTTTTTGTGATCTATGGCATGAGCAATTGTCAAAGATCCAATGGCAGGAGTGCTCTGCTGTTTTAAGGAATTAACTGTAAAAGCGAGATTCAAAGCCTTTCTATATGACAAGGTTGCTATGCTGTTTTTAAGAATTAACTGCCAAAACAAGAGACAGATACGTTCTATATTACAGGAGTGTTATGCTGTTTTTAGGAATTTACTGCAAAACAACGATCAAATACATTCCATATCAAAGTATTGCTATGATGTTTTTAGGAATTTACTGCAAAACAAGAGTGAAATACCTTCTATACTACAAGGTTGCTATGCTGTTTTTAGGAATTTACTGCAAAAGTAGTCAAATAAGTACTATACGAAAGTAGTGCTATGCTGTTTTTAGGAATTTATTGCAAAACAAGAATCAAATATGTTCTATATGACAGATTATATGCTGTTTTTAGGAATAGTCAAAGGCCTGTGACAGGAGTGCTCTGCTGTTTTTAGGAATTTACTGCAAAACAACGATCAAATACATTACATATCAAAGTATTGCTATACTGTTTTTAAGAATTTACTGCAAAACAAGAGTCAAATACTTTCTAAATGACAAAGTTGCTATGCTGTTTTTAGGAATTTACTGCAAAAATAGTCAAATAAGTTCTATATGAAAGTAGTGCTATGCTCTTTTTAGGAATTTACTGCAAAACAAGAGTCAAATACTTTCTATATGACATGGTTTCTATGGTGTTTTTAGGAATTTACTGCAAAAACAAGAGTCAAACGCTTCCTACATGACATGGGTGTTGTGCTGTTTTTAGGAACTTACTGCAAAAACAATAGTCAAAGGCCTGTGACAGGAGTGCTCTGCTGTTTTTAGGAATTTACTGCAAAACAACGATCAAATACATTCCATATCAAAGTATTGCTATGATGTTTTTAGGAATTTACTGCAAAACAAGAGTCAAATACCTTCTATACTACAAGGTTGCTATGCTGTTTTTAGAAATGTATTGCAAAAATAGTCAAATAAGTTCCATATGAAAGTAGTGTTATGCTCTTTTTAGGAATTTACTGCAAAACAAGAGTCAAATACATTCTATATGACACGGTTTCTATGCTGTTTTTAGGAATTTACTGCAAAAACAAGAGTCAAACGCTTCCTACATGACATGGGTGTTGTGCTGTTTTTAGGAAATTACTGCAAAAACAATAGTCAAAGACCTGTGACAGGAGTGGTCTGCTGTTTTTAGGAATCTACGGTAAAAGCAAGAGTCAAAGTCTTTCTATATGACAAGGTTGCTATGCTGTTTTTAGGAATTAACTGCCAAAAAAAGAGTCAAATACGTTCTATATTACAGGAGTGCAATGCTGTTTTTAGGAATTAACTGCCAAAACAAGAGTCAAAGCCTTTCTATATGACATGGTTGCTATGCTGTTTTTAGGAATTAACTGCCAAAACAAGAGTCAAATACATTCTATATTACAGGAGTGCTATGCTGTTTTTAGGAATTAACTGCCAAAACAAGTCAAATACGTCCCATATTACTGGAAAGCCGTGCTGTTTTTAGGAATGTACTGCCAAAACAAGAGTCAAAGTGCTTGCTTATGTTTTGAGGCATCTACTGCAAAGATGCCGGTCAAAGCTCCTCTGCAACAAGGAAGCGCTGCTGTTTTTAGTCATCTGAGCTGGCCGTGTCTGGGTGACGTCATTGAAGGAACAGCCTTTGGCGGGAAAGGGACGCACTGAAGCCTCTGACGTCAGCACAAGCCTTGAAGTAAACCTCATTCACACGTTGGGGGAAAGATATAACGTCCAAAAAAATTGTGGCGCCCTCTGCTGGTCGCATTAAAGAATGCAACAGTATATACATATATATATATATAACATGTTCTTATGGCTCCATCTTGTCTCCCTCATGTTATTCCGGCTTATTTTGTGTCCAGAGGGGATTTTCTCCCTCTCTTGGCGGTTTACTCATCTGGTATTTGGCCTGTGTTTGATCCTGTGTGCTATAGAACCTGCCTAGTCCTGTGTTTGATCCTGTGTGCTATAGAACCTGCCTAGTCCTGGTCCTGCTTGCCAGACTTTGTTGGGAAGAAGATATACTGCAGGTGAGTATTTACACTATTCCTGCAAAGTACACTGTTCCTGCAAAGTACACTATTCCTGCAAAGTACACTATTCCTGCAAAGTACACTACTCCTGCAAAGTACACTACTCCTGCAAAGTACACTATTCCTGCTAAGTACACTGTTCCATGAAAAGTCCACTACTCCTGCAAAGTACACTACTCCTGCAAAGTACACTATTCCTGCTAAGTACACTGTTCCATGAAAAGTCCACTACTCCTGCAAAGTACACTACTCCTGCAAAGTACACTTCTCCTGCATAGTACTCTACTTCTGCAAAGTACACTACTCCTGCAAAGTACACTACTCCTGCAAAGTACACTACTCCTGCATAGTACACTACTCCTGCAAAGTACACTACTCCTGCAAAGTACACTACTCCTGCAAAGTACACTACTCTTGCAAAGTACACTACTCCTGCAAAGTACACTATTCCTGCAAAGTACACTACTCCTGCAAAGTACACTATTCCTGCAAAGTACACTACTCCTGCAAAGTACACTACTCCTGCATAGTACACTACTCCTGCAAAGTACACTACTCCTGCAAAGTACACTACTCCTGCAAAGTACACTACTCTTGCAAAGTACACTACTCTTGCAAAGTACACTACTCCTGCAAAGTACACTATTCCTGCAAAGTACACTACTCCTGCAAAGTACACTATTCCTGCAAAGTACACTACTCCTGCAAAGTACACTACTCCTGCATAGTACACTACTCCTGCAAAGTACACTACTCCTGCAAAGTACACTACTCCTGCAAAGTACACTACTCTTGCAAAGTACACTACTCCTTCAAAGTACACTACTCCTGCAAAGTCCACTACTCCTGCAAAGTACACTATTCCTGCAAAGTACACTACTCCTGCAAAGTACACTACTCCTGCAAAGTACACTACTCCTGCAAAGTACACTACTCTTGCAAAGTACACTACTCCTGCAAAGTACACTACTCCTGCAAAGTCCACTACTCCTGCAAAGTACACTACTCTTGAAAAGTACACTACTCCTGCAAAGTACACTACTCCTGCAAAGTACACTACTCCTGCATAGTACACTACTCCTGCAAAGTACACTACTCCTGCAAAGTACATTACTCCTGCAAAGTACACTACTCCTGCGAAGTACATTACTCCTGTAAAGTACACTACTCCTGCAAAGTATACTCCTGTAAAGTACACTACTCCTGCAAAGTACACTACTCCTGCATAGTACACTACTCCTGCAAAGTACACTACTCCTGCAAAGTACACTACTCCTGCAAAGTACACTACTCCTGCATAGTACACTACTCCTGCAAAGTACACTACTCCTGCATAGTACACTACTCCTGCAAAGTACACTACTCCTGCAAAGTACATTACTCCTGCAAAGTACACTACTCCTGCGAAGTACATTACTCCTGTAAAGTACACTACTCCTGCAAAGTATACTCCTGTAAAGTACACTACTCCTGCAAAGTACACTACTCCTGCATAGTACACTACTCCTGCAAAGTACACTACTCTTGAAAAGTACACTACTCCTGCAAAGTACACTACTCCTGCAAAGTACACTACTCCTGCATAGTACACTACTCCTGCAAAGTACACTACTCCTGCATAGTACACTACTCCTGCAAAGTACACTACTCCTGCAAAGTACATTACTCCTGCAAAGTACACTACTCCTGCGAAGTACATTACTCCTGTAAAGTACACTACTCCTGCAAAGTATACTCCTGTAAAGTACACTACTCCTGCAAAGTACACTACTCCTGCATAGTACACTACTCCTGCAAAGTACACTACTCCTGCAAAGTACATTACTCCTGCAAAGTACAATACTCCTGCGAAGTACATTACTCCTGTAAAGTACACTACTCCTGCAAAGTATACTCCTGTAAAGTACACTACTCCTGCAAAGTACACTACTCCTGCAAAGTACACTACTCCTGCATAGTACACTACTCCTGCAAAGTACACTACTCCTGCAAAGTACATTACTCCTGCGAAGTACATTACTCCTGTAAAGTACACTACTCCTGCAAAGTATACTCCTGTAAAGTACACTACTCCTGCAAAGTATACTCCTGTAAAGTACACTACTCCTGCAAAGTATACTCCAGCAAAGTATACTCCTGTAAAGTACACTACTCCTGCAAAGTATACTCCTGTAAAGTACACTACTCCTGCAAAGTATACTCCTGTAAAGTATACTCCTGCAAAGTACACTACTCCTGCAAAGTATACTCCTGTAAAGTACACTACTCCTGCAAAGTATACTCCTGCAAAGTACACTACTCCTGCAAAAGATCAAAATACGCGTGCGTGAAATAAACGTGTCCAGGGGCGCCGCTAGGAATTTTGGGCCCCATGAAAAGAATCTTTACAGGACCCCTCTGTATTATAATTTCATCATCATTAGGGTTCTCTCTGGGCCCCCTCCATCATGGGCCCCTAGAATCCGTCTCCTTTACCCCTCCCCCCTTTTTAAACCCACGAGTGAATTGTTGGCACGCTGGTTTTTAGCCCATAAGCCTATCAAGTGTATGTATGCTGCCATCTAGTGGCCAAAAGAAGAACTGCATGCTCTTTTTTATATTACTGCACTGTGCTACAGGAAGTGCTTTTTATTTAATCTGGGGATTCTGGGATTTTTACAGGTTGAAATAAAACATAAATGTGTGGGTTGGTAAACTATTTTTTTTGGTTTGTTTGTTTTAATCCAAAACTATAAAAAAAAATGTTGGATAAATGTGACTAAGTTTTAGCCAGATTTATTATTATTATTTGTTTTACAAAATAAATAAAAAACGAAAAAATGTTAGTGAAAAATACTCAAAATGATTGGAGAGCTCTGCTGTTTTTAAGAATCCACTGGGGGAAAAAAAGTTTGTCGAATATCCTCAAAATCATTGGAAAGCTCTGCTATTTTTTAGCATGATCTACTGCAAAAATTGATAGTCAAAAATCCTCCAAATGATTGGATAGCTCTGCTGTTTTAAAGAATCTACTGCAAAAAATGTTGGTCAAAAATCCTCAAAATGATCAGAAAGCTTGGCTGTTTTTAGGAATCTACTGTAGAAATTACAGTTAACAATAATAACTTCAAAAACAATCATCAATGACGTTCTATATGATAGCAATGCTCTGTTGTTTTTAGGAATCTACTTCAAAACATGTTGGTCAAAAATACTCAAAATTATTATAAAACTCTGCTGTTTTTGGGAATATCCTGCAAAAATGTTATTCAAAATATTCAAAATGATTGGAAAGCTCTCCAATTTTTAGCATGATCTACTGCAAACATTTGTTAATCAAAAATCCTCAAAATGATTGGAAAGCTCCGCTGTTTTTAGGAATCTACCGCAATACTAACTGCAAAAACAATAGTCAAAGGCGTTCTATATGATAGCAATGCTCTGCTGTTTTTAGGAATCTAAAGCAATAATAACTGCAAAAACAATAGTCAAAGGGGTTCTATGTGATAGCAATGCGCTGCTGTTTTTAGGAATCTACTGCAAAAAATGTTGGTCAAAAATCCTCAAAACGATTGGAAAGCTCTGCTGTTTTAGCATGATCTACTGCAAAAATTGTTAGCCAAAAATCCTCAAAATTATTGGAAAGCTTTGTTGTTTTTAGGAATCTATTGAAAAAAATGTTGGCCAAAAATCCTCAAAACAATTGGAAAACTCGGCTGTTTTTGGAATCTACTCCAAAAATGTTGGTCAAAAATCCCCAAAATAATTGGAAAGCTCCGCTGTTTTTAGAACTTTACTGCAAGAATTGTTAGTCAAAAATTCTCCAGGAATCCACTGAAAAAAATGTTGGTCAATTATCCTAAAAATGATTAAAAGCTCTGTCGTTTTTAGGAATCTACTGCAATAATGTTAGTCAAAGATCCTCAAAACGATTAAAAAACTCTGTTGTTGTTAACATGAGCTAATGCAAAAATTGTTAGTCAGGAATCCTCAAAACGATTGGAAAGCTCTGCTGTTTTTAGGAATCTACTGAAAAATGTTGGTCAAAAATCTTCAAAATGATCAGAAAGCTTGACTGTTTTTAGGAATCTACTGTAGAAACTATAGTTAACAATAATAACTGCAAAAACAATCGTTAAAGACGTTCTATATGCTAGCAATGCTCTGCTGTTTTTAGGATTCTACTGCAAAAAATGTTGGTCAAAAATCCTCAAAACGATTGGAAAGCTCTGCCGCTTTTATGAATCTCCTCCAAAAATGTTCGTCAAAAATCCTCATAATAACTGAAAAGCTGTTGTTTTTAGGAATCCACTACAAAAAAATGTGGGTCAAAATTCCTCAAAATGATTGGATAACTGCTGTTTTTAGGAATCTCATGCAAAAATGTTAGTCAAAAATACTCAAAATGATCAGAAAGCTTGGCTGTTTTTAGGAATCTACTGTAGAAATGATAATTAACAATAATAACTTCAAAAATAATCAATTAAAGACATTCTATATGATAGCGATGCTCTGCTGTTTTTAGGAATCAAATGCATAAAATGTTGGTCAAAAATCCTCAAAAAGATTGGAAAGCTCTGCTGTTTTTAGGAATCTCCTGCAAAAACGTTAGTCAAAAATACTCAAAATGATTGGAAACCTGCTGTTTTTAGCCTGATCTACTGCAAACATTGTTAGTCAACAATCCTCAAAATTATTAGAAAGCTTTGTTGTTTTTAGGGAATCTATTGAAAAAAATGTTGGCCAAAAATCCTCAAAACAATTGGAAAACTGCTGTTTTTAGGAATCTCCTGCAAAAATGTTGGTCGAAAATCCCTCAAACCAATTGGAAAACTCTGATGTTCTTAGGAATCTACTAAAAAAAATATTGGTCAAAAATACTCAAAATGATTGGAAAGCTCTGCTGTTTTTGGGGATCTACTGAAAAAAATGTTGGTCAAATATCCTCAAAACGATTGTAAAACTCTGCTGTTTTTAAGAATCTCCTGCGAAAATGTTGGTAAAAAATACTCAAAATGATTGGAAAGCTCTGCTATTTTTTAGTATGATGTACCTCAAAAATTGTTAATCAAAAATCCTCAAAATGATTGGAAAGCTCTGCTGTTTTTAGGAATCTACTGCAAAAAATGTTTGTCAACAATCCTCAAAATGATTGGAAACCTCTGCTATTATTAGCATGATCTACTGCAAAAAGTGTTAGTCAAAAATCCTCAAAATTATTGGAAAGCGCTGCTGTTTTTAGGAATGTACTGCAAAAATGGCTAGCCAAAAATCCTCAAACTGATTGGAAAGCTTGGCAGTTTTTAGGAATCTACTGTAGAAATGATAGTTAACAATAATTACTTCAAAAACAATCGTCAAAGATGTTCTATATGATAGCAATGCTCTGCTTTTTTTAAGAATCTCCTGCGAAAATGTTGGTCAAAAATACTCAAAATGATTGGAAACCTCTGCTCTTTTTAGCATGATCTACTGCAAAATTGTTAGTCAAAAATCCTTGAAATTATTAGAACTCTTTGTTGTTTTTAGGGGAATTTATTGAAAAAAAATGTTGGCCAAAAATCCTCAAAACGATTGGAAAACTCTGCTGTTTTTAGGAATCTACTCCAAAAATGTTGGTCAAAAATCCCCAAAATAATTGGAAACCTCCGCCGTTTTTAGAAATTTACTGCAAAAATTGTAGTCGAAAATCCTCCAAATGATTTGAAAACTCTGCTGTTTTTAGGAATCTACTGCAAAAATGGCTAGTCCAAAATCCTCAAACTGATTGGAAAGCTTGGCGGTTTTTAGGAATGTACTGTAGAAATGATAGTTAACAATAATAACTTCAAAAACAATCGTCAAAGATGTTTTATATGATAGCAATGCTCTGCTTTTTTTTAAGAATCTCCTGCGAAAATGTTGGTCAAAAATACTCAAAATGATTGGAAACCTCTGCTGTTTTTAGCATGATCTACTGCAAAATTGTTAGTCAAAAATCCTTAAAATTATTAGAACTCTTTGTTGTTTTTAGGGGAATTTATTGAAAAAAATGTTGGCCCAAAATCCTCAAAACGATTGGAAAACTCCGCCGTTTTTGAGAAATTTACTGCAAAAATTGTTAGTTGAAAATCCTCCAAATGATTTGAAAACTCTGCTGTTTTTAGGAATCTACTGCAAAAATGTTAGTCAAAAATACTCAAAATGATTGGAAACCTCTGCTGTTTTTAGCATGATCTACTGCAAAATTGTTAGTCAAAAATCATTAAAATTATTAGAACTCTTTGTTGTTTTTAGGGGAATTTATTGAAAAAAAATGTTGGCCAAAAATACTCAAAATGATTGGAAACCTCTGCTGTTTTTAGCATGATCTACTGCAAAATTGTTAGTCAAAAATCCTTAAACTTATTAGAACTCTTTGTTGTTTTTAGGGGAATTTATTGAAAAAAAAATGTTGGCCAAAAATCCTCAAAACGATTGTAAAAATCTGCTGTTTTTAGGAATCTACTCCAAAAATGTTGGTCAAAAATCCCCAAAATAATTGGAAACCTCCGCCGTTTTTGAGAAATTTACTGCAAAAATTGTTAGTCGAAAATCCTCCAAATGATTTGAAAACTCTGCTGTTTTTAGGAATCTGCAGCAAAAAATGTTCGTCAAAAATCCTCCAAATGATCAGAAAGCTTGGCTTTTTTTAGGAATCTACTGCAGAAATGATAGTTAACAATAATAACCGCAAAAAATATATATATGTTCTATATCGAGGGTCGGCAACCTAAAATGTTGAAAGAGCCATATTGGTCCAAAAATACATAAACAAATCTGTCTGGAGCCACAAAAATTAAATTCCATTTTACATAAAGATAGTGTCATGAGATATACATTCAATTATGAGGACTTAAAGGAAACTAAATAAGCTCAAATATAGCTACAAATGAGGCAAAATGAAGCAATATGTACATCTACCTAGCCTAAATAGCATGTTAGCATCAATTAGCTTGCAGTGACCAAATATGTCGGATTAGCACTCCACACAAGTCAATAACATCAACAAAACTCACCTTTGTGCATTCACGTACAACATTAAAAGTTTAGTGGACAAAATGAGACGGAAAAAGAAGTGGCATAAAACACGTCTTAGAAGATCGGAGAAAGTTGTACATGTAAACAAACTATGGTGAGTTCAAGGACCGCCAAAATTAGTAGGACAAAACGGCGCTCGCCAAAGTGAAGAATGTTGAATGTAAATATTGTGTTTTATAACAATTAGGGAGGTTTGTGTCATGTTTGTCCTCCTACAGAAACTATATTAAAGCAAAAAATATATTTTTTGTATGTTTTCCCCTTTATCTTTTTCCATTTTTCATGCCTGCAGGTTGCCAACCCCCGCATTAGATGACAGGAGAGCTGTGATGTTTTGGGGAATCTAGTCCAAAAAATAACCCAGTGACAGACTTTGTACATGACAGCAGTCACACATACGGCACAGCAGTGGTTTTCAACCTTTTTTGAGCCAAGACACATTTTTTGCGTTGGAAAAACCCAGAGCCAGAAATCACTAAAAAATGAAACTCGGTTGACGGTAAAAAGTCGTCGTCGCAATTGTTGGATATGACTTTAAAGCATAAGCAAGCATCCATGACTATAGCTCTTGTCTCAAAGTAGGTGTACTGTCACCACCTGTCACATCACGCCCCAACTTATTTTCTATTTTTGGCAGTTTTCCTGTGAGTAGTGTTTTACTCCTTGTCTTTTTGGGGTATTTTCCTGCAGCAGTTTCATGTCTTCCCGCATCCACTTTGTTTTGGCAATCAAGAATATTTCAGTTGTTTTTACCCTGTGATGAGGTGGCGACTTGTCCGGGGTGTACGCCGCCTTCCGCCCGATTGTAGCTGAGATAGGCTCCGGCGCTCCCGGTAGAAAATGGATGGATTATCCTTCTTTGTGGGGACATTGCATGGATGTTCTTTGTGGACGCCGCAGTAAGTCTTTGCTGTCGTCCAGCATTCTGGTTTTGTTCCATCTGTAGTTCAGTTTTAGTTTTGTTCCGCATAGTCTTCCCTAAGTGAAGTGAATTATATTTATATAGTGTTTTTCTCCAGTGAAACCCAATATCTAAGTTCCATTTAAAGCAGTGTGGGTGGCACTGTGTAAAGTGTCTTGCCCAAGGACACGACGGCAGTGACTAGGATGGTGGAAGCGGGAATCGAACCTGCAACCCTCAAGTTGCTGGCACGGCCACTCTACCAACCGAGCTATACCGCCCCTAAGCTTCATTGCCCTTTCTTAGGGGCACTCACCTTTTGTTTATTTTTTTGTTTAAGCATTAAATACTTTTTTTTTTTTTTTTTTTACCTGCACCCTGCCTCCTGCTGTTTCCAATATCTACAAAGCAATTAGCTACCAGCTGCCACCTACTGATATGGGAGAGTATTACACGGTTACTCAAGTCTAGACAACACCGACACTCAACAACAAGTGAAGTGAAGTGAATTATATTTATATAGCGCTTTTCTCTAGTGACTCAAAGCGCTTTACATAGTGAAACCCAATATCTAAGTTACATTTAAAGCAGTGTGGGTGGCACTGGGAGCAGGTGGGTAAAGTGTCTTGCCCAAGGACACAACGGCAGTGACTAAGATGGCGGAAGCGGGAATCGAACCTGCAACCCTCAAGTTGCTGGCACGGCCGCTCTACCAACCGAGCTATGCCGCCACAACAACACATCATTTGCAGACTACAATTACTGCTTTGCATAAAAGATTTTTTTTTACCCCAAATAGGTGAAACTAGATCATCTCCGCGGCACAGTGGTTGAACAACACTGCAGTATAGTAGATGTTGGCATGTTTGTGTTGCAGATGACAAAGTGGGCGTGGAGGTACGGTGGTCACGCCCCCTATGGGAGAGCAGCGGTAATAAGTTTATTGCAAAAATACAGCTTCCCGCTTTCCCCCCCCAGCAACACTCCAGTCTCCCCTCATGTGACACATGCTGGAGCCTACTTTCCCCCCCCCCCAGCAACACTCCAGTCTCCCCTCATGTGACACATGCTGGAGCCTACTTTCCCCCCCCAGCAACACTCCAGTCTCCCCTCATATGACACATGTGACACATGCTGGAGCCTACTTTCCCCCCCCAGCAACACTCCAGTCTTCCCTCATGTGACACATGTGACACATGCTGGAGCCTACTTCCCCCCCCCCCCCCCCCCCCCCCCAGCAACACTCCAGTCTCCCCTCATGTGACACATGCTGGAGCCTACTTCCCCCCCCCCCCCAGCAACACTCCAGTCTTCCCTCATGTGACACATGCTGGAGCCTACTTTCTTCCCCCAGCAACACTCCAGTCTCCCCTCATGTGACACATGTGACACATGCTGGAGCCTACTCCCCCCCCCCCCAGCTACACTCCAGTCTTCCCTCATGTGACACATGCTGGAGCCTACTTTCTTCCCCCAGCAACACTCCAGTCTCCCCTCATGTGACACATGTGACACATGCTGGAGCCTACTTTCTTCCCCCAGCAACACTCCAGTCTCCCCTCATGTGACACATGTGACACATGCTGGAGCCTACTTCCCCCCCCCCCAGTCTCCCCTCATGTGACACATGCTGGAGCCTACATTCATCCTGGCTGCAGTCACTCTCCTGCTCCTCTTCACACTTTGCATTCCAGTGCTTGAAACTATAAAGAGTAAATAGATACAGAAGAAGAAGAAGAAGAAGAAGAAGAAGAAGAAAGTCCACCAGCAGCATTAAAACATGACATCTCCTCCTCTTGTGTTGTGTTGTGTTGTGTTGTGTGTTGTTGTTGTGTTGTGTTGTTGTGTCCTCCGGGCTGATCCAGGTCTTGAGGGGGAGGGTGGATTTGCATAGCGGACTCAAGCGCTACAATTGGCTACATTCTCCCGCATCCTTTGACTTTTAAGAAAGACACAATAAAAAAAAAGGAGAAATAAAAACATGGGTGTTCCTCTGCAATAAACGCCAACCTTTGGTTTTGTGAGCTCCATCCATTCTTACATTGGCCACCTTGTTGTTGTTGTTGTTGTTGTTGTTGGAATGTACAGCATGACATTAACGCTGCATAGTAGGGGTGTGACGGTACATGTGGAGGTGTGTTGCTGCATGGAACACAGTGTGTGAGGGACAGGGAGTGTGTCGGTCATCATAGTCTGCCAAAGAGAAGCCGAGAGCTTAAAAACACGCTGCCCTGGTTTAAGTGTCCTGTTTGGATTTCTCATATATATATATATAAAAGTATGTGTATATGTATTTGTATACATATGCATATATATATATGTGTATGTATATATATGTATACATACATACACACACATATATATGAATATACATATATATAATATCAAATATTTATACAAATATATATATATATATATATAAATATGAGAAATCTGAGATATATATACACACACACGTATATATATATATATATATATAATGTATATTTGTATACATATTTGAATTATATATATGTATATCTAAATATATGTGTGTGTATGTATATATATATATATACATACACACACATATATATATACAACAGATTTCTCACAATTATATATCTATATAAATGTGTGTGTATGTATATGTATATATATATATATGTACACACACACACACACACATATATATTACAGATTTCTCACATTTATATATATATATATATGTTATTATAGTGTGTATACACACACACATAAATATATGTATATATACATTTATATATATGCTTCAATATGTTATAGTGTGTATACACACACACATATACATACACACATATATATATACACATATATACACACATATATATGTATATGTGTATATATGTATATATACACATATATACACACACACACATATATATTACAGATTTCTCACATTTATATATACATATAGATATATATATATATATATATGTTATTATAGTGTGTATACACACATACATACACACACATATATATACATGTATATACACATATATATGTATGTGTATATATATGTATATATACACATATATATACATATGTACACACACATATATATATACATATATATACACATATATATGTATGTGTATATATATATGTATATACACACATATATATACACACACACACACACACATACATACATATATATATATGTGTGTGTATACACACTATAATAAGATGTTGAAGCACAGTACGTCTGACTGCTGTAACTCTTATGCGTCACGTTCCATCAAGCAGTGTGGCTTCGTAGTTTACCAAAGTCGTGTTTAAGTATTTTGACATATTTTTGCGCGCCGTGTGTAATGTTTTATATTCTCAATGAAACATAACATTTTTGGTGTTGCTCGCCTCATTAATTGAACAGGCATCAACCTGCAGTCCGCACATATCTTCTATGCGTGACTGCCATCTACTGGTCACACTTATCACTACACCATAACCAGAATTATTATATATACATACATATATATATATATGTATATATATATATATGTATGTATATATATATATATATAGTGCATTCTAGTATACCCCCTTAATGCACCTTATAATCCAGTGCCTCTTGGGTATGATAATAGTTCCCAATAGTTCGCCTTTTTGATGAAAATAGTCCCGTTCAGTGACAGTGCGCTTTATAATCTGGTGCACCTTTAGTTTGAAAATAATTCCAAATTAACCTGTTTCATGGTGCACCTTTTCTATGAAAATAGTCCCAAAGAGACAGTGCGCTTTATAATCTGGTGCGATTTTTCTATGAAAATAGTCCTGAATAGACCCGTTCATCGACAGTGCGCCTTATAGTCTGTTGTACCTTTTCTATAAAAATAGTCCGAAATAGACCCGTTCATCGACAGTGCGCTTTATAATCTGGTGCACTTTTTGTAAGAAATTAGTCCCGTTAATCTACATTGCACTTTATAATCCGGTGCACTTTTTGGATCAAAATAGTCCCGAATAGTCCCGTTCATTGACAGTGCGCCTTATAATCTGATGTGCCTTTTGTATGAAAATAGTCCTGAATACTCTCGTTCACCTTTAGTTTGAAAATAATCCCGAATTGACCTGTTCATGGTGCACCTTTTCTATGAAAATAGTCCCAAATGGACCCGTTCATCCGGTGCGCCTTTTGTATGAAAATAGTCTTGAATAGTCCCGTTCATCAACATTGCGCTTTATAATCCAGTGCGCCTTTTGAATGAAAATAGTCCCAAATAGAAACGTTTATCAACAGTGCGCTTTATAATCTGGTGCACCTTTTGGACGAAAATAGTCCCGAATAGACCAGTTCATAGTGCACATTTTCTAGGAAAATAGTCCCAAAAAGACCCGTTCATCTGGTGCGCCTCTTTAATGAAAATAGTCCCGTTCATCAACATTGCGCTTTATAATCTGGTGCGCCTTTTGAATAAAAATAGTCCCGAATAGACCCGTTCATCAACATTGCTCTTTATAATCCGGTGAGCCTTTTGGATCAAAATAGTCCCGAATTGACCTGTTCATGGTGCACCTTTTCTATGAAAATAGTCCCAAAAAGACCCGTTCATCTGGTGCGCCTTATTGTAAGAAAATAGTCCCGAATAGTCCCGTTCATCAACTTTGCGCTTTATAATCCGATGCGCCTTTTGAAAGACAATAGTCACGAATAGTCCCGTTCATTGACAGTGCGCTTTATAATCAGGTGCGCCTTTTTGACGAAAATAGTCCCGTTCATCAACATTGCACTTTATAATCTGGTGGGCCTTTTGAATAAAAATAGTCCCAAATAGTCCCGTTCATCAACAATGCGCTTTATAATCTGGTGCGCCTTTTGAATGAGAATAGTCCCGTTCATCAACAATGCGCTTTAGAGTCCGGTGAGCCTTTTGGATCAAAATAGTCCCGAATTGACCTGTTCATGGTGCACCTTTTCTATGAAAATAGTCCCAAAAAGACCCGTTCATCTGATGCGCCTTTTGTATTAAAATAGTCCCGTTCATCAACATTGCACTTTATAATCTGCTGCGCCTTTTGGATCAAAGTAGTCCCAAATTGACCGTGTGCTTTATAATCTGGTGCACTTTTTCTATAAAAATAGTCCCGAATATTCCCGTTCATGGACATTACACTTTATCATCCGGTACGCCTTGAAACGTCAGAAAAAATATGCTAATTCAACCTCTTCCTCTCACGCGAGATCCACCCCTTTAATGGAGACATATGAATCCCCTCCCTACTGTAAAAAATTAAAATAAAAAAATGTAACAACAACAGATAAATCTAAATTTGATCTATAGATATTAAAATGTTGATCGTAAAAAATAAATAAATAAATAAATAATATATGAAATATTTTAACACTTTAATGACTAAGATCTGGGGGCCCGGGACCTTTCATCACCAAACTCGAGGGGAGCCCTTAATTGTTTTGAAAAAAAAAATATATATATATATATATATATATATATATGAAAACATATATATATATATAGCCCTCATATTTTTACTATTTACAAATGTTGCATCTTGTTCCCTCATGTAGCGTTACACCCCTACTGCTTAGGAAGGGTGTGTGTGTGTGTGTGTGTGTGTGTGTGTGTGTGTTGTATTTCTACCGTTCTTGAGACATCATAAAGGAAAAGTAGCTTCCATATGAGGAAGTGTGAGCAAGTTAGGACATAAATGCGGAAAAACCATTGCATCTAATAGAGAGCCAAATACTGGAATCCGTGAACATTGTTCCAAAGCCGGGATGTTTTTTTGTTGATTTCATGTGCATGCAAAAGTAAACGTTGACAGGTGCAAAAGGCAGCAATGTAGGATAAAACAATACTAAAGAAGGATTTCCCTTTTCATCCCCGAAAAAAACCCGCCAGCTGATTTTACGACTTCCGGTGCTGACGTAAGAACACCCGCGTCCCATATTTGACCGCAGGATGAACAAATACGCTACGCTACTAAAACTATAGTGGCCATTAACAGCTGGGTTGCCCAAAGTGCGGCACAGCGGCCACCTGTGGTCCGTGACTACTTTGTCATCGGACTTTAGCCCATTACAAAAAACAAAAAAAATAGAGATCTCATTTGCACCCCCTGGTGGTGAAATCGATCAAAATGAGGGTGGTGCCAAAAAGGAGGGATTTTTTTTAATTGACTGTGTGTCGCTTTTAAAAGTGCTCCCCCTCTGGTCAACATATGAAATAACAAGTGTGTGTAAGGAATTGAAATGCCAAAATGATTTATTTTTTTTAAATAAATATATATAGAGAGAGAGAAATACTGTAATAACTTGAAGTAAATAATGAAGATAAAAAAACAATTAGAAAAAAAAAAAAATTAACTAAAAGCAGTCTTTTTCTCACAATGTGTCGACTTTTTTCTTATTAAATAGGGAACAATTTTCAAATTTTCTTTCTGTTTCTGTAATATTTCAGTATTTTCTCATAAAATTATGACTTTTTGATGTCAAATTATGACTTTTTCATGTAAAATTATGAATTTTTCATGTAAAATTATTACCTTTTTAATGCAAAATGGTGACATCTGTCAAGTAAAATGATGACTTTCATCACAATATTCCCATTTTTTTGTTCTTGTAAAATAGTGACATTTTTTGTGTGAAATGATGACTTTGGTCATCATTTTGCCGAGTAAAATGTTCATTATTGTTATAAAGTTGCCAACATTTTAAAGTGTTCTTATATAATTGTGACTTTTGTCAAGTAAAAATATTACTCTTTTCATAAAAATGCCCAAATTTTTACGCTTTTCTTGTAAAACCTGGAACTGTTATTGAGTAAAATTCCAACTTTTATCATGATACCGCACAAATGTTCCCTTTTTCTTGTAAAAATGTGGACTTCCCTTTCCTAAAATAACGACTTTTATTATAATACTGCCAACATTTTAGGTTTTTCTCGTAAAATTATGACGTTTTCATGCCAAATTATGACTTTTTCATGTAAAATTGTGAGTTTTCATGTAAAATGATGACATTTGTCATGTAAAATTCAGACTTTTATCCCAATATTGCCAATTTTGTGGTTGTTCTCGTAAAACAGTGAAATTTTTTTGGAATATAATGATGACTTTGGTCAAAATTACCACTCTTGTCAAAAAAATGCCCAAATTTTTACACTTTTCTTGTAAAACTGCGACTCTTATTGAGTAAAATTCCAACTTTTATCATAACATCGCACAAACTTTCCGTTTTTCTTGTAAAAATTTGGACTTACCTTGAGTAAAATCATGACTTTTGTTATAACACTGCCAACATTCTAAGTTTTTCTCAAAAAATGATGACTTTTTCATGTAAAATGATGGCCTTTTCATGTAAAATTATTACTTTTTAATGCAAAATGGTGACATTTGTCATGTAAAAATCACACGTTTGTCATGTAAAATTCAGACTTTTATCACAATATTGCCAATTTTTTGGTTGTTCTTGTAAAATACTGACATTTTTTTGAAGTAAAATGATGACTTTTGTCATAATTTTGCCAAGTAAAATTTCTGTTAGTCTTATAATGTTGGCAACATTTCAAAGTGTTCTCTTGTCATAAAAATGCCCTAATTTTTACGCTTTTCTTGTAAAACTTGCGACTGTTATTGAGTAAAATTCCAACTTTTATCATGATACCGCACAAATGTTCCGTTTTTCATGTAAAAATTTGGACTTCCCTTTCCTAAAATAACAACTTTTATTATAATACTGCCAACATTTTAAGTTTTTCTCGTAAAATTATGATGTTTTCATGTAAAATTATGACTTTTTCATGTAAAATTATGACTTTTTCATGTAAAATTGTAAGTTTTCATGTAAAATGATGACATTTGTCATGTAAAATTCAGACTTTTATCCCAATATTGCCAATTTTGTGGTTGTTCTCATAAAACAGTGAAATTTTTTTGGAATATAATGATGATTTTGGTCAAAATTACCACTCTTGTCAAAAAAATGCCCACATTTTTACACTTTTCTTCTAAAACTGCGACTCTTATTGAGTAAAATTCCAACTTTTATCATAATATCGCACAAAATTTCCATTTTTCTTGTAAAAATTTGGACTTACCTTGAGTAAAATCATGACTTTTGTTATAACACTGCCAACATTCTAAGTTTTTCTCGAAAAATTATGACTTTTTCATGTAAAATGATGGCCTTTTCATGTAAAATTATTACTTTTTAATGCAAAATGGTGACATTTGTCATGTAAAAATCACACGTTTGTCATGTAAAATTCAGACTTTTATCACAATATTGCCAATTTTTTGGTTGTTCTTGTAAAATACTGACATTTTTTTGAAGTAAAATGATGACTTTTGTCATAATTTTGCCAAGTAAAATTTCTGTTATTCTTATAATGTTGGCAACATTTCAAAGTGTTCTCTTGTCATAAAAATGCCTTAATTTTTACGCTTTTCTTGTAAAACTTCCGACTGTTATTGAGTAAAACTCCAACTTTTATCATGACATCGCACAAATGTTCCGTTTTTCTTGTAAAAATTAGAACTTGCCTTGAGTAAAATGACGACTTTTATTATAACTGCCAACATTCTAAGTTTTTCCCGTAAAACTATGACCTTTTCATGTAAAATTAGGACTTTTTTAACGCAAAATGGTGACATTTGTCATGTAAATTCAGACTTTTATCACCGCATTGCCAATTTTTTGTTTAAAATAGTGACTTTCTTTAGTAGAATTATGACTTTGGTCCTAATTTTGCCGAGTAAAATTCTGATTATTATTATAACGTTGCCAACATTTTAAAGTGTTCTTATAAAATTGTGACTTTGGTCGAGTAAAATTACCACTCTTGTCATAAAAATGCCCACATTTTTTAATTTTTCTTGTAAAACTTGCGACTGTTATTGAGTAAAATTCCAACTTTTATCATAATATTGCACAAATGTTCCGTTTTTCTTGTAAAAATTTGGACTTGCCTTGAGTAAAATTACGACTTTTATTCCAACACTGCCAACATTCTAAGTTTTTCTCGTAAAACTATGACTTTTTCATGTAAAATTATGACTTTTTCATGTTAGATTAGGACTTTTTGACGCAAAATGGTGACATTTGTCATGCAAATTCAGACTTGTATCACAACATTGCCAATTTTTGTTTTTTTCTTGTAAAATAGTGACTTTTTTTAGTAGAATTATGACTTTGGTCATAATTTTGCCTAGTAAAATTCCCATTATTCTTATAACGTTGCCAACATTTTAAAGTGTTCTTATACAATTGTGACATTTGTCGAGTAAAATTACCACTCTTGTCATATAAATGCCCAAATTTTTACGCTTTTCTTGTAAAACCGACTCTTATTGAGTAAAATTCCAACTTTTATCATAATATCGCACAAATGTTCAGTTTTTCTTGTAAAAATTTGGACTTGCCTTGAGTAAAATTACGACTTATTATAAATACACTGCCAACATTCTAAGTTTTTTGTGTAAAACTATGACTTTTTCATGTAAAATGATGACTTTTTAACGCAAAATTGTGAAATTTGTCATGTAAATTCAAACTTTTATCACAATATTGCCAATTTTTGGTTTTTTTCTTCTTAATGAGTGACTTTTTTTAGTAAAATTATGAATTTGGCCATAATTTTGCAGAGTAAAATCCGATTATTGTTATACCTTTGTCAACATTTTAAAGTGTTCTTATACAATTGTGACTTTTGTCGAGTAAAATTACCACTCTTGTCATAAAAATGGACAAATCTCTCCGCTTATCTTGTAAAACTTGCAACTTATTGAGTTAAATTCCAACTTTTATCATAATACAGTATTGCACAAATGTTCCGTTTTTCTTGTAAAAATATGGACTTGCCTTTAATAAAATGCCAACTTTTATTATAACACTGCCAAAATTCAAAGTTTTTGTCGTAAAATTACGATGTTTTCATGTAAAATTATGACTTTTTCATTTAAAATGATGACTTTTTCATGTAAAATTATTACCGTTTAACGCAAAATTCTGACTTGTTTCCCAATATTGCCAATTTTTTTTGTTCTTGTAAAACATTGACATTTTTTTGGAGTAAAATGATGACTTTGGTCATCATTTTGCCGAGTGAAATTCTGATTATTGTTATAACGTCGCCAACATTTTAAAGTGTTCTTATAAACTTGTGACTTTTATCGAGTAAAATTACCACTCTTGTCATAAAAATGCCCCAATTTTTACGCTTTTCTTGTAAAGCTTGCGACTGTTATTGAGTAAAATTCCAACTTTTATCATAACATCGCACAAATGTTCCGTTTCTCTTGTATAAATTTGGACTTGCCTTTAATAAAATGACGACTTTTATTATAACACCGCCAAAATTAAAAGTTTTTGTCGTAAAATTATGATGTTTTCATGTAAAATTATGACTTTTTCATTTAAAATGATGACTTTTTCATGTAAAATTATGACTTTTTCATTTAAAATGATGACTTTTTCTTGTAAAATTATTACCGTTTAACACAAAATTCTGACTTGTATCCCAATATTGCCAATTTATTTGTTGTTCTTGTAAAACATTGACATTTTTTTGGAGTAAAATGATGACTTTGGTCATCATTTTGCCGAGTGAAATTCTGATGATTGTTATAACGTCGCCAACATTTTAAAGTGTTCTTATAAACTTGTGACTTTTATCGAGTAAAATTACCACTCTTGCCATAAAAATGCCCAAATTTTTACACTTTTCTTGTAAAACTTGCGACTGTCATTGAGTAAAATTCCAACTTTTATCATAATATTGCACAAATGTTCTGTTTTTCTTGTAAAAATTATGACTTGCCTTGCGTAAAAAGACGACTTTTATTATAACACCGCCAACATTTTAAGTTTTTCTTATAAAACTATGACTTTTTCATGTAAAATTATGACTTTTTTTTATGTAAAATGATGACTTTTTAACGCAAAATGGTGACATTTGTCATGTAAAATTCAGACTTTTATCGTAACATCGCACAAATGTTCCGTTTTTCTTGTAAAAATATGGACTTGCCTTGAGTAAAATGCCGACTTTTATTATAACACTGCCAAAATTCAAAGTTTTTGTCGTAAAATTACGATGTTTTCATGTAAAATTATGACTTTTTCATTTAAAATGATGACTTTTTCATGTAAAATTATTACCGTTTAACGCAAAATTCTGACTTGTTTCCCAATATTGCCAATTTTTTTTGTTCTTGTAAAACATTGACATTTTTTTGGAGTAAAATGATGACTTTGGTCATCATTTTGCCGAGTGAAATTCTGATTATTGTTATAACGTCGCCAACATTTTAAAGTGTTCTTATAAACTTGTGACTTTTATCGAGTAAAATTACCACTCTTGTCATAAAAATGCCCCAATTTTTACGCTTTTCTTGTAAAGCTTGCGACTGTTATTGAGTAAAATTCCAACTTTTATCATAACATCGCACAAATGTTCCGTTTCTCTTGTATAAATTTGGACTTGCCTTTAATAAAATGACGACTTTTATTATAACACCGCCAAAATTAAAAGTTTTTGTCGTAAAATTATGATGTTTTCATGTAAAATTATGACTTTTTCATTTAAAATGATGACTTTTTCATGTAAAATTATGACTTTTTCATTTAAAATGATGACTTTTTCTTGTAAAATTATTACCGTTTAACACAAAATTCTGACTTGTATCCCAATATTGCCAATTTATTTGTTGTTCTTGTAAAACATTGACATTTTTTTGGAGTAAAATGATGACTTTGGTCATCATTTTGCCGAGTGAAATTCTGATGATTGTTATAACGTCGCCAACATTTTAAAGTGTTCTTATAAACTTGTGACTTTTATCGAGTAAAATTACCACTCTTGCCATAAAAATGCCCCAATTTTTACGCTTTTCTTGTCAAACTTGCGACTGTCATTGAGTAAAATTCCAACTTTTATCATAACATCGCACAAATGTTCCGTTTTTCTTGTATAAATTTGGACTTGCCTTTAATAAAATGACGACTTTTATTGTAACATCGCCAAAATTCAAAGTTTTTGTCGTAAAATTATGATGTTTTCATGTAAAATTATGACTTTTTCATTTAAAATTATGACTTTTTCATGAAAAATTACCGTTTAACGCAAAATTCTGACCTGTATCCCAATATTGCCAATTTTTTTGTTGTTCTTGTAAAACATTGACATTTTTTGGGACTAAAATGATGACTTTGGTCATCATTTTGCCGAGTGAAATTCTGATTATTGTTATAACGTCGCCAACATTTTAAAGTGTTCTTATAAACTTGTGACTTTTATCGAGTAAAATTACCACTCTTGTCATAAAAATGCCCAAATTTTTACGCTTTTCTGATAAAGCTTGCGACTGTTATTGAGTAAAATTCCAACTTTTATCATATCGCACAAATGTTCCGTTTTTCTTGTATAAATTCGGACTTGCCTTTAATAAAATGACGACTTTTATTATAACACCGCCAAAATTTTAAGTTTTTCTTATAAAACTATGACTATTTCATGCAAATTATGACTTTTTTTTAATGTAAAATGATGACTTTTTAACGCAAAATGGTGACATTTGTCATGTAAAATTCAGACTTTTATCGTAACATCGCACAAATGTTCCGTTTTTCTTGTATAAATTTGGACTTGCCTTTAATAAAATGAAGACTTTTATCATAACACCGCCAAAATTTTACGTTTTTTCTGTGAAATTCCAACTCATTTTCACCACAAGCTTTTTTTTCTATATTTGCATAGTATGTATATATTATTAATGTTGTAAATACGCATCTTTATATATCTAGAAAGGCTGGTCCTAAAGAGGTAGGCATTTTTCTCCGGTCTCAAGAAGGTCAGAAATACGTGTGTGTGTGTGTGTGTGTGTGTGCGTGTGTGTGTGTGTGTGTGTGTGTGTGCGTGTGTGTGTGCGTGACCAACATGGTTGACATCCTTTCAGGCGGCAGGCTGCAAATAGAGCTCTAACGCACATTTCAAGCAACATGTCTGGGAGTATAAAGTGTATCGCGGATTAGAACCTGAGACCTTTTTTTTTTTTTTTTTTAAAGTGAATCTTCCTCCCTTCAGTCCTTCGGTAAAAAAGTGCACTTCGTCTCCTCGCAAAGTGCACTAGAGCGTCGTCCTTACAATCTCCCCCCACTCGCTACTGGGTCATTTTTTGGGGGGGGGGGGGGGGGGGGGGAGTAAAAGAAACAAAGTGGGAGATCCAGGTATAGAAACAGGGGGGAGCTGTCATTGGCCGGAGGGGGAAAGAAAAAAAAGGGGGCGACATTTCCTGTATTCTGTACAATCAGCTCTGCTACGTCCGACAGGAAATGCCCGTGAAGAAACAGGAAGAGGCGTGGCTATCGGGATGGGCCAGGTGAGCGAGGGAGGGGGCGGTGACTGCATAGACAGAATAGTGGGGTTAAAGGGTTCCAGGAAAAGGGGGCGGGGCCCAGCGAGGACGCTCTACAGTCGCTGCAGGTGTGTGTGCGTGCGTGTGGTTTTTGTGTGGCGTTTGCAGGAAAGATGGGAGGGGCTACGGATGGCGCCCGAGGATCAGCGAGGGCGGGCGGGACTCTGGTCGGCGGAGGACAGCTTGACCCCCGTCAGACACAGCCAGAAACTCCCGGCGCCGCCCGACAACTCCTGGACAAGCAGAGCAGAGGACGATACTGAGACAGGAAAACAAACTACCCTGATATCAAACATGACAAATGCTGCTCTGGCCAGGACCGCCAGGTATTTTTAAATTAATTTCCTGACTGGTGATGTTTTTATTATTCATAACAAACCCTCATCCCCCAAAAAATGGTCCAAAATTACCCCAAACGTTGTCCCAATCGTGTGATAAAAATGTTTTATTCAACTATTTTGATGTTGTTATCGTCTTATTGGGCTGACTGGTTATGAATAATAAAACGAAAATAACATTAAAATTATAATTTGTAGACCAAAAAATTGCAGCACAAACGTAGCAATTTGTCAACAACACCCCAAACTTGTCCTATTTGTTTGTGTTACGTTTGTGCTGCAAACATATTTTGTCTCGCTATCATAGTTTTTATGTTTTATGGAGCTGGTTTTGAATAACACAACAAAAAAATAATATAAAAACAATCATTTTTGGACAAAAAAAATTACAGCACAATGTAGCACTTTGTCAACAACACCCCAAACTTGTCCGATTTGATTGTGTTACGTTTGTGCTGCAAACATATTTTGTTTCACTATTATAGTTTTTATGTTTTATGGAGCTGGTTTTGAATAATACAACGAAAAAATAAAATAAAAACAATCATTTTTAGACAAAAAAAATGTACAGCACAATGTAGCAATTTGTCAACAACACCCCAAACTTGTCCTATTTGTTTGTGTTACAAATATATATTATTCAACTATTATAGTTGTTTATGTTATTAACCTTTAATGGGGCTGGTTTTGAATAATACAACAAAAAAATTATATCAAAACAATAATTTTTAGACCAAAAAAATTCCAGCACAAACGTAGCACTTTGTCAACAACACCCCAAACTTGTCCCAATTGTTTGTGTTACATTTGTGCTGCAAACATCTTTTGTCTCATTATTATGGTTTTTATGTAAAAGGGAATAAGCGGTAGAAAATGGATGGATGGATGTTATCAATGTTTTATGGGGCTGTTTTTGAAAAGTACAACAAAAAAATAACATAAAAACAATAATTGTTAGAGAAAAAAATTACAGCACAAACATAGCACTTTGTCAACAACACCCCAAACTTGTCTTATTTGTTTGTGTTACATTTGTGCTGAAATTTTTATTGTCTAACTATTATTGTTTTTATGTTAAGTTTTTTGGGCTGTTGTATTTCTTGAAAAATACAACGAAAAAATAACATAAAAACAATAATTGTTAGACAAAAAAAATTACAGCACAAATGTAACAAATTGTCAACAACACCCCAAATTTGTCCCATTCGTTTGTGTTACATTTGTGCTGCAAACATTTTTAATTCAACTATAATAGATTTTATGTTAACTGCGTTTTATGGAGCTGGTTTTGAATATTACAACGAAAAAATAATATAAAATCAATCATTTTTAGACAAAAAAAATTACAGCACAAATGTAGCACTTTGTCAACAACACCCCAAACTTGTCCTAAATGTTTGTGTTACAAACATATTTCATTCCACTATTATAGTTGTTTATGTTATTAACCTTTTATGGGGCTGGTTTTGAAAAATAGAACAAAACAATAATATAAAAACAATACATTTTAGACAAAAATAAAATTACAGCACAAAAATAGCACTTTGTCAACAACATCCCAAACCTGTCCTATTTGTTTGTGTTACAAACATATTTTATTCAACTATTATAGTTGTTTATGTTATTAACCTTTTATGGGGCTGGTTTTGAATAATACAACAAAAAAATTATATAAAAGCAATCATTTTTAGACAAAAAAAAAATTACAGCACAAACGTAGCACTTTGTCAACAACATCCAAAACTTGTCCTATTTGTTTGTGTTACAAAAATATTTTATTCAACTATTATATTTGTTTATGTTATTAACCTTTTATGGGGCTGGTTTTGAATAATACAACAAAAAATAATATAAAAACAATCATTTTTAGACAAAAAAAAAATTACAGCACAAACGTAGCACTTTGTCAACAACACCCCAAACTTGTCCCATTTGTTTGTGTTACATATGTGCTGCAAACATATTTTGTTTATTTATAGTTTTTATGTTATTAACGTTTTATGGGGCTGGTTTTGAAAAATACACCGAAAAAATAACAGAAAAACAATCATTTTTAGACAAAATAATTTCAGCACAAACGTAGCACTTTGTCAACAACACCCCAAACCCGTCCCGTTCGTTTGTGTGGTTTTGTCTAATTATTATAGATTATATGTTATAAACGTTACATGGGGCTGGTTAGGAATAAAAAAAACGTTACTAACATCCATCCAATTTCTACCGCTTGTCCCTTTTGGGGTCGCGGGGGTGCTGGAGCCTAAATCGGGTGCATATAAACGATAACAGTTGGACAAAAGAATGTTGCAGCACAAACATTGCACAAATGTTTGGGACACGTTTGGGGTGATTTCGACAAGGCAGGACGGCTGGTGGCGAATAATAACACGTTAATAACATAAAAACAATAATTGTAGGACAAACAAAATTGCGGCACAAATGTAGAACTTTGTCAACAACACCCCAAACTTGTCCCATTTGTTTGTGTTACATTTGTGCTAAAAACATATTTTGTCTAATTATTATAGATTATATGTTATTGTTTTATGGGTCTGGTTATGAATAAGAACACGTTAATAACATTAATACAATAATTGTTAGACAAAAAAAATTCAGCACAGAAATAGCACTTTGTCAACAACACCCCAAAAGTGTCCCCTTCGTTTGTGCTGTTTTCTCTAACTATTATAGATGATATCTTATGTTTATTTACATTCTTTAATTGTTTCCAAACGGTGTCTGTAACAGGGCAGTAAAACGGCTGGTCAAACAAAACAGAAGTAATGGTCACGGACCCACAAGCTGCGGAAGCAAGCTCTCCGATCAGCTAAACAGACTCAATAACTCCACGGTGACGTCTTGGTGGATTAACTCTCAAACGTGTTAGCATGTAAGCTAATGCTAACGACGCTAGCGTCATCACAATAGGATAGCACGTACAAATATGCATGAAAACACTACTACAAACATCACACATGGGACGATTTAATAAGAACAAATTGTTTTAGTTATATTGTAAAAGAATAGCAGTAGAAACGAGTAGAAACGCTATGAATGGCTAGAAGGCTAAACAAAAAAATTGCACTAAATTAGTTATATTATAGCCTTAAACGAAGAAAAATCCATTAATTAGCCGCAGGGTTCCAAATGTAAGAAAAAAGTAGCGGCTTATAGTCCGCTATGTATGATAATCGTCCAAATCTTTGTGTAGCGGTCCAAATTTTCCGTCACAAATAAAGCCCTGAACACAACCCAAAACCAGTGAAGTTGGCACTTTGTGTAAATGATAAATAAAAACAGAATACAATGACTTGCTGATATTTTTGAACTTATATTCAATTGAATACTGGAATTTTACTGCCAAGATCCAGCAGGAACTCTGCAGGCACGGTGCAGGTAAGACAATGATTTTATTGTCTATGAAACATGCAAAAATACGATGAGACAGAAAACCGTGCCAATAGCGTTGGAGCTATTAGCACGGGAACAAGAGTCACAGATCGTAGAACATTTTTTTTACGTAACTTGTCGCGTGGAATCAAACAGTTGAGTAGCGCAAACAAGAAAGCCAGACTGAAAGGGCGAAAAACGGGAATAAGTCGCTCTCTGATTAGTGCCCGGCAGCAGGTGAGCTACCAGAACAATAATCAGAGGCAGGTGAAACTAGTCAGCACCCATGGTAACCAAAACACAGAAACTTAAGGGTGCTGAAAACAGAACTGAGGGAGTCTAAACCAAATAATAATACAAGATCCGGCGACGGATCATAACAGAATGGACTGCAAAGACAAAATATTTAACGTACCAACTGGTAAACTTTATTTTTTGCTAATATTAGCTCATTTGGAAGGTGTTGCCTGCGACATGTTTTTTGAAAAAGCTGGCACAAGTGGCAAAAAAGACTGAAAAAGTTGAGGAATGCTCATCAAACACTTATTTGGAACATCCCGCAGGTGAACAGGCTGGGTGCCATGATTGGGTGTGAAAGCAGCTTCCATGAAATGCTCAGTCGTTCACAAACAAGGACGGGGCGAAGGTCACCACTTTGTCAACATATTCGTGAGAAAAATTGTCCAACGGTTTAAGAACAACATTTCTCAACCAGCCATTGCAAGGAATGTAGGGATTTCACCATCTACGGTCGCTAATAACATCAAGGTCAAAAACCAACATTGAATGCCCGTGACCTTGGATCCGATAAGGGATACCGCATCAAAAAGCGACATCAGTGTGTAAAGGATATCTCCACATGGTCTCAGGAACACTTCAGAAAACCACTGTCAGTAGCTACAGTTGGTCGCTACATCTGTAAGTGAAAGTTAAAACTCCAATATGCAAAGCGAAGGCCATTTATCAACAACACCCAGAAACGCCGCCGGCTTCGCTGGGCCCGAGCTCATCTGAGATGGACTGATGCAAAGTGGAAAAGTGTTTTGTGGTCTGAGGAGTCCACATTTCAACTTGTTTTTGGTAGCTGTGGACGTCATGTCCTCCGGACCAAAGAGGAAAATAACTATCCGGATTGTTATAGGCACAAAGTTCAAAAGCTAGCATCTGTGATGGTATGGGGGTGTGTTAGTGTGTCTGAGCAAATTGTTTAAGAACAACATTTCTCAAGCAGCTATTTCAAGGAATTGAGGGATTTCACCATCTACGCTCCGTAATATCATCAAAAGGTTCAGAAAACCTGGAGAAATCACTGCAAGTAAGCGATGATATTACACACCGTGGATCCCTCAGCCGCTAATGCATCGAAAAAAATCACATCGGTGTGTAAAGGATATCACCACATGGACTCAGGAACACTTCAGAAAAACCACTGTCAGTAACTACAGTTGGTCGCTACATCTGTAAGTGCAAGTTAAAACTCTACTATGCAAAGCCACAGCCATTTATCAACAACACCCAGAAACGCTTCGTCAGCTCATCTGAGATGGACTGATGCAAAGTGGATTTCAAATTGTTTTTGGAAACCGTGGACGTCGTGTCATCCGGACCAAAGAGGAAAAAAAACATCCGGATTGTTCTAGGCCCAAATTTGAAAAGCCAGCATCTGTGATGGTATGGGGGTGTATTAGTGTGCCTGAGCAAATTGTTTAAGAACAACATTTCTGAAGCAGCTATTGCAAGAAATTGAGGGATTTCACCATCTATGCTCTGTAATATCATCAAAAGGTTCAGAAAACCTGGAGAAATCACTGCAAGTAAGCCATGATATTACAGACCGTGGATCCCTCAGCCGCTAATGCATCAAAAAATCACATCGGTGTGTAAAGGATATCACCACATGGACTCAGGAACACTTCAGAAAAACCACTGTCAGTAACTACAGTTGATTGCTACATCTGTAAGTGCAAGTTAACACTCTACTATGCAAAGCCATAGCCATTTATCAACAACACCCAGAAATGCTTCGTCAGCTCATCTGAGATGGACTGATGCAAAGTGGATTTCAAACTGTTTTTGGAAACCGTGGACGTCGTGTCCTCCGGACCAAAGAGGAAAAGAACTATCCGGATTGTTACAGGCACAAAGTGTAAAAGCCAGCATGTGTGATGGTATGGGGGTGCATTAGTGCCCAAGGCATGGGTAACTTACACATCTGTGAAGGCACCATTAATGCTGAAAGTTACATACAGGTTTTGGAGCAACATATGTTGTCATCCAAGCAACGATATCATGGACGCCCCTGCTTATTTCAACAAAACAATGCCAAGCCACGTGTTACAACAGCGTGGCTTCGTAGTAAAAAAAAAAAAAAGTTTCTCAGTGTGAACATGAAATATCTTGTCTTTGCAGTCTGCCCGATTGAATATAAGTTGAAAAGGTTTAGCAAATCATTGTATTTTGGGGTGGGGGGAGCATTTTAAAGGTGACACCGTGTGCTGTTTACCTGTGAGGCGGTGGAGGGAGGTGGTGATGACAAGTGTTGGTGATGAAGAGGATGGAGGAAGCGATAGAGGTGCGATAGCGACAGGGACTCAGGAGAGAGGAAGTAAGCAATGGGAGGCACTGGCATCAGCCTGCTTCGCCTTGGGAAGACACGCAGCACGAAGACAGAGAAGAAGAAGGAGAAAGAAAAGCAGAGAGAGGTGAAGAACAGGAAGCGCGGCGTCACGACGGCATGCAGCGAGCCGCGCCGGCCCCTAGGGGGGTGGGGGGTGGGGGCGACGGGTGGTCACTCACAAAGCTGCGGGTGGCGGTCAGTCGGCCGTGGCGCGGCGTCGCCGCCACCGTGCCGCTCAGGCTGCGTCCGATTCGCCTCAGGTTGCCCGCCTCGTCGGGCCCCGCCCCCAAACGTGGACCCTGCAACACCATTGGCTGCGGAGCGAGAACGGAGTTAAAAGTCAGGGGGGTGAAAGTTAGGTAAACGTTTTATTTAAAGTCCTACTGAAGTGAGATGTTCTTATTTAAACGGGGATAGCAGCTCCATTCTATGTGTCATACTTCATCATTTCGCCATATTTTTGCTGAAAGGATTTAGTAGAGAACATCCACGATAAAGTTCGCAACTTTTGGTCGCTAATAAAAAAGCCTTGCCTGTACCGGAAGTAGCAGACGATGTGCGCGTGACGTCACGGGTTGTGGAGCTCCTCACATCTGAACATTGTTTACAATCATGGCCACCAGCAGCGAGAGCGATTCGGACCGACAAAAAGCGATGATTTCCCCGTTAATTTGAGCGAGGATGAAATATTCGTGGATGAGGAAATTGAGAGTGAAGGACTAGAAAAAAACAAACTAGACTGCAGAGCGATTCAGATATTAGACAAATTTACTAGGATCATTCTGGAAAATCCCTCAGATGCTTATTGTGTTACTAGTGTTTTAGTGAGATTATATAGATAGATAGATAGATAGATAGATAGTACTTTATTGATTCCTTCAGGAGAGTTCCTTCAGGAAAATTAAAATTCCAGCAGCAGTGTACAGAGTTGAGATCAATTAAAAAAAAAAAAAAAAAAAAAAGTAATAAGTAAATAATGGGGGTTTAAAAGGACACAAAATAGAGAAATATTACAAAAAGAATTCCTTAAGACTCTGGATGCTGTGGGGCTGTCTTGGTTGACAAGACTCTGCAGCATCGCGTGGACATCGCGGGCGCTACCTCTGGATTGGCAGACCGGGGTGGTGGTCCCTCTCTTTAAGAAGGGGGACCGGAGGGTGTGTTCCAACTATGGTGGGATCACACTCCTCAGCCTTCCCGGTAAGGTTTATTCAGGTGTACTGGAGAGGAGGCTACGCCGGATAGTTGAACCTCGGATTCAGGAGGAACAGTGTGGTTTTCGTCCTGGTCGTGGAACTGTGGACCAGCTCTATACTCTGGGCAGGGTTCTTGAGGGTGCATGGGAGTTTGCCCAACCAGTCTACATGTGCTTTGTGGACTTGGAGAAGGCATTGGACCGTGTCCTGTGGGGAGTGCTCAGAGAGTATGGGGTATCGGACTGTCTTATTGTGGCGGTCCGCTCCCTGTATGATCAGTGCCAGAGCTTGGTCCGCATTGCCGGCAGTAAGTCGAACACGTTTCCAGTGAGGGTTGGACTCCGCCAAGGCTGTCCTTTGTCACCCATTCTGTTCATAACTTTTATGGACAGAATTTCTAGGCGCAGTCAAGGCGTTGAGGGGTTCTGGTTTGGTGGCCGCGGGATTAGGTCTCTGCTTCTTGCAGATGATGTAGTCCTGATGGCTTCATCTGACCGGGATCTTCAGCTCTCACTGGATCGGTTCACAGCCGAGTGTGAAGCGACCGGAATGAGAATCAGCACCTCCAAGTCCGAGTCCATGGTTCTCTCCCGGAAAAGGGTGGAGTGCCATCTCCGGGTTGGGGAGGAGACCCTGCCCCAAGTGGAGGAGTTCAAGTACCTAGGAGTCTTGTTCACGAGTGAGGGAAGAGTGGATCGTGAGATCGACAGGCGGATCGGTGCGGCGTCTTCAGTAATGCGGACGTTGTACCGATCCGTTGTGGTGAAGAAGGAGCTGAGCCGGAAGGCAAAGCTCTCAATTTACCGGTCGATCTACGTTCCCATCCTCACCTATGGTCATGAGCTTTGGGTCATGACCGAAAGGATAAGATCACGGGTACAAGCGGCCCAAATGAGTTTCCTCCGCCGTGTGGCGGGTCTCTCCCTTAGAGATAGGGTGAGAAGCTCTGTCATCCGGGAGGAACTCAAAGTAAAGCCGCTGCTCCTCCACATGGAGAGGAGCCAGATGAGGTGGTTCGGGCATCTGGTCAGGATGCCACCCGAACGCCTCCCGAGGGAGGTGTTTAGGGCACGTCCAACCGGTAGGAGGCCACGGGGAAGACCCAGGACACGTTGGGAAGACTATGTCTCCCGGCTGGCCTGGGAACGCCTCGGGATCCCCCGGGAAGAGCTAGAAGAAGTGGCTGGGGAGAGGGAAGTCTGGGCTTCCCTGCTTAGGCTGCTGCCCCCGCGACCCGACCTCGGATAAGCGGAAGAAGATGGATGGATGGATGGATGGATACAAAAAGAATAAAAACAATGGGAATAACAATATAACAGTAAAATAAGAATATAACAAGACAAAGTCGGCAGTAGTGACCATGAGTATATGGTCGTACCTGTACAACCTGAAAGCCGGAAGGGTGTGGCCACGGGTGTGGTGACCGCCAGTGTCTCTGAGGGAAGCCACGTTTCTCAGCAGGGCTGCGTTCCCCCCCCCCACGGTGTACCTATCCGACAGTCAGGGGCGGCCGGTGGGAGGAGGCAAGAGAGTCCGCAGCTGCAGGAGGAACGACGCAAGCTCTACGCTCATGTCGACGGTAAGAGCCGACTTACTACCACAATTTTCTCACCGCAACCTGCCGGTTGACATGTGGTCGGGAACCATGTTCGCTTGACTGCTCTGTTCCATAGTAAAGCTTCACCGTCATCTTTCGGGAATGTAAACGAGGAAACCAGCGAGAGCGATTCGGACCGAGAAAAAGCGACGATTTCCCCATTAATTTCAGCGAGGGTGAAAGATTCATGGATGAGGAAAGTGAGAGTGAAGGACTAGAAAACCAAAAACCAAAAAAAAAACTAGACTGCAGAGCAATTCAGATGTTATTAGACAAATTTACTAGGATCATTCTGGAAAGTCCCTCATCTGTTTATTGTGTTACTAGTGTTTTAGTGAGATTATAGGGTCGTAACTGTACAACCTGAAATCCGGAAAGGTGTGGCCACGGGTGTGGTGACCGCCAGTGTCTCCAAGGGAAGCCACGTTTCTCAGCAGGGCTGCGTCCCCCCCACCCCCCGTTGGGAGGAGGCAAGAGAGTCTGCAGCTGCAGGAGGAACGACGCAAGCTCTACGCTCATGTTGACGGTAAGAGCCGACTTATTACCACCATTTTCTCACCGCAACCTGCCGGTTGACATGTGGTCGGGAACCATGTTCGCTTGGCCGCTCTGTTCCATAGTAAAGCTTCACCGTCATCTTTCGGGAATGTAAACAAGGAAACCCCGGCTGTGTTTGTGTTGCTAAAGGCAGCTGCAATACACCGCTTCCCACCTACATCTTTCTTCTTTGACGTCTCCATTATTAATTGAACAAATTGCAAAAGATTCAGCAACACAGATGTCCAGAATACTGTGGAATTATGCGATTAAAGCAGACGACTTATAGCTGGGATCGGGCTGGAAAAAAATGTCCGCTACAATGCGTGATGTCACGCGCACGCCTCATCATACCGCGACGTTTTCAGCAGGATAATTTGCACGAAATTTAAAATTGCAATTTATTAAACTAAAGCGTCCGTATTGGCATGTGTTGCAATGTTAATATTTCATCATTGATATATAAACTATCAGACTGCGTGGTCGCTAGTAGTGGCTTTCAGTAGGACTTTAAAGTACCAATGATTGTCACACACACACTAGATGTGGCGAAATTATTCTCTGCATTTGACCTATCACCCTTGATCACCCCCTGGGAGGTGAGGGGAGCAGTGAGCAGCAGCCGTGGTCACGCCCGGAAGTCATTTTTGGTGATTTAACCCCCAATTCCAACCCTTGATGCTGAGCACCAAGCAGGGAGGTAACAGGTCCTATTTTTAGAGTCTTTGGTATGACTCGGCCGGGGTTTGAACTCACAACCTACTGATCTCAGGGCGGACACTCTAACACAGGGGTCACCAACACGGTGCCCGTGGGCACCAGGTCGCCCGTAAGGACCAGATGAGTCGCCCGCTGGCCTGTTCTAAAAATAACTCAAATAGCAGCACTTACCAGTGAGCTGCCTCTATTTTTTACATTTTATTTATTTACTAGCAAGCTGGTCTGAATTTGCTCGACATTTTTAATTCTAAGAGAGACAAAACTCAAATAGAATTTGAAAATCCAAGAAAATATTTTAAAGACTTGGTCTTCACTTGTTTAAATAAATTCATTTATTTTTTTACTTTGCTTCTTATAACTTTCAGAAAGACAATTTTAGAGAAAAAAATACAACCTTAAAAATTATTTTTGGATTTTTAAACGCATATACTTTTTTATCTTTTAAATTCCTTCCTCTTCTTTCCTGACAATTTAAATCAATGTTCAAGTATTTTTTTTTTTATTGTAAAGAATAATAAATTTAATTCTTCATTTTAGCTTCTGTTTTTTCGACAAAGAATATTTCTGAAATATTTCTTCAAACTTATTATGATTAAAATTCCCAAAAATTATTCCGGCAAAATCGAGAAAATCTTTAGAATCAAATTTAAATCTTATTTCAAAGTCTTTTGAATTTCTTTTAAAAATTTTGTTCTGGAAAATCTCGAAGAAATACTGATTTGTCTTTGTTAGAAATATAGCTTGGTCCAATTTGTTATATATTCTAACAAAGTGCAGATTGGATTTTAACCTTTTTAAAACATGTCATGAAAATTCTAAAATTAATCCTAATCAGGAAAAATTACTAATGATGTTCCATAAATTATTTTTAAAAATTTTTTCAAAAAGATTCGAATTAGCTAGTTTTTCTCTTCATTTTTTTCCGTTGAATTTTGAATTTTAAAGAGTCAGAATTGAAGATAAACTATGTTTCAAAATTTATTTTTCATTTTTTGTGTGTTTTCTCCTCTTTTAAACCGTTCAATTAAGTGTTTTTTTCATCATTTATTCCCTACAAAAAACTTTCCGTAAAAGGTAAAAAAATGTACGACGGAATGACAGACAGAAATACCCATTTTTTTATATATAAAAGGTAAACTGAGCAAAGAGGCTATTTCTGGCAATTTATCTAAGTGTGTATCAAACTGGTAGCCCTTGGCATTAATCAGTACCCAAGAAGCAGCTCTTGCTTTCAAAAAGGTTGCTGACCCCTGCTCTAACCACTAGGCCACTGAGCAGGCTAGTGAAGAGCGATCGGAGGGGAGGGGCTTACCTTGTTGAGGTAGGTGGGGCTTCTGGCGCCGTCCGGCCCGAACACGGTCCTCTCCATGTCAGCGTTGGGGGTTCTGGAGCGGGCCTGGCCGCCCACCCTGGATATGAGTCGCTCGGACGGGCTGCAGCCTGCGTACAAGACGGGTCGTCAAAAGGGTGTCGCTGGAGCTGTTGCTATGGCAACAACGCGGCCCCCCCCCACCTGTCCTCCCCGCCTGCAGACTGGCCTGGTAAAGGGTGTCGAGTTCCGTCAACTCCGCTTCCTCCTGCTCGCAGCTCCTGGGGTCGCCGTGGTGCCCCCGAGAAGGGGGTCGACTGGCACACTGCCTAGGCGGGATGGGAGCCCAGTGGTCCGGGGGCGTGTCATAGGGCGTCACCATGGCGTCGGGCCGGTCCAGACTCCAGGACGACCAATGGCGGGTGGCGCTGTCGGCGGGCCGCCAAGGTTGCGGGGCGGGATCCGGCTGGGGCGGCTGCCAGAGGGGGGAAGCCGGTTTCCTTTGCCCGGGGGACTCCGGAGGCGGGGGTCGTGGGGGTGGCGTGACGGGCGCGTCCCAAAACCGCAAAGGGAGCGACGGTAGCGAGATGGCCAAGTGCCTTCCCAGGGGTCTGACGCTCACGCCCCCCGCCTGCAGCAACTCGCACAGCCTCACCCCCGTGTCGCCGCCCCCTCCCCGGCCGGAGGGGGCGCACGGGTGAGGGATGCTGAGGGTGAGCGCGGCAGGACAGGGAGGAGCGGCGGGGGCCCGATAGGGCGGGGGCGGAGGGGGAAGAGGGGGCGGGTTTTGGTTGGCCGACGCCTGGTCCTCGAACTCCTCCTGATTGGGTGTCAGCAGTACTTGGACCGGGCCAGGCTGTTCACTGCAGGACACAAATAAGGGAGGGAGGGGGCGGCAAGTGTGACGTCAGGAGTGTAGTTGGAAGGACACACACACACACACACACACACACCAAACTTCATATTATGATCCAACTTTCAAAACAGCGATCTACGTCAACACGGTGGATATTGATTCTCTCCCAGCGGGCCGCCCCTTGACTTTATTGATTTATTTGAAGAATGCTCAACACATCCTTCTTAGCAGTGCGTGTGTTTGTGTGTGTGTTGCTGTGTGAAAACAGCTGTGTAAATACTTCATTCACGTGTTTGTGTCAGTAACAACCCACACACACACACACACACACACACATACTGGTTATAATTTGGAATGGGGACCAAGTTTTTTGATCAGAACTTGTGGGGACCACCCTTGATGAAGTAATGTGCTGATCATACTAACTGGGGACCCTGGGGTAAAAGAGTTGATATGGTTCTTGGGGACCACATTTCAATCATTTTGCATAATTCACACAAATTTGTAGGTGACTACTGAGGACTATTAAAAAAAAAAAAAAGTTCAAATTAAACATGGGCCAAAGCTTAAAAATGACTTAGCCATCTTCAGAATGGATCTGTCTATCATTGTGACGGTCCCCATACTGTCAGAAGTCCCCTAAAGGTGACTGTGTAAACAGAGCGATGTCCCCATTAAGTCAGCAATGCCAGAACACACACACACACACACACAAACACACACACACACACACTCACACACACACACACACACACACACACACACACACACACACACACACACACACACACACACACAGACAGGTTATCATTTGGAATTGGGACCTAGTTGTTGTTCGGGACTTGTGGGGACCACCCTTTCTACAGGTTGTGGAGGCATTAAAAAATGAGGTCAAATGTCCACTGTCCAGTTAGCTCATACAAGTCTTTAAATCTCTGGATTGATGAAGTAATGTGCTGATCATACTAACTGGGGACCCTGGGGAAAAAGAGTTGATATGGTTCTTGGGGACCAAATTTCAATCATTTTGCATAATTCACACACATTTGTACGTGACTACTGAGGACAATTTGAAAAAAAAAAAAAAAAAGTTAAAATTAAATATGGGCCAAAGCTTAAAAATGACTTAGCCATCTTCAGAATGGATCTGACTATCATTGCGACGGTCCCCATACCGTCAGAAGTCCCCTAAAGGTGACTGTGTAAACAGAGCGATGTCCCCATTAAGTCAGCAATGCCAGAACACACACACACACACACACACACACACACACATAATTATTTGGAACGGGAACCAAGTTTTTTGATCAGAACTTGTGGGGACCACCCTTTCTACAGGTTGTGGAGGCATAAAAAAAATGAGGTAAAATGGCCACTGCCCAGTTAGCTCATACACGTCTTTAAATCTCTGGATTGATGAAGTAATGTGCTGATCATACTAACTGGGGACCCTGGGGAAAAAGAGTTGATATGGTTCTTGGGGACCAAATTTCAATCATTTTGCATATTTCACACACATTTGTACGTGACTACTGAGGACAATTTGAAAAAAAAAAAAAAAAAAGTTAAAATTAAACATGGGCCAAAGCTTAAATATGACTTAGCCATCTTCAGAATGGATCTGACTATCATTCTGACGGTCCTCATACCGTCAGAAGTCCCCTAAAGGTGACTGTGTAAACAGAGCGATGTCCCCATTAAGTCAGCATTGCCATAACACATACACACACACACACACACACACACACACACACACACACACACACACATAATTATTTGGAACGGGAACCAAGTTTTTTGATCAGAACTTGTGGGGACCACCCTTTCTACAGGTTGTGGAGGCATAAAAAAATGAGGTAAAATGGCCACTGCCCAGTTAGCTCATACACGTCTTTAAATCTCTGGATTGATGAAGTAATGTGCTGATCATACTTACTGGGGACCCTGGGGAAAAAGAGTTGATATGGTTCATGGGGACCAAATTTCAATCATTTTGCAAAATTCACACACATTTGTACGTGACTACTGAGGACAATGTGAAAAAAAAAAAAAAAAAGTTCAAATTAAACATGGGCCAAAGCTTAAAAATGACTCAGCCATCTTCAGAATGGATCTGACTATCATTGTGACGGTCCCCATACCGTCCGAAGTCCCCTAAAGGTGACTGTGTAAACAGAGCGATGTCCCCATTAAGTCAGCATTGCCTGAACACACACACACACACACACACACACACACACACACACACACACACACACACACACACACACACACACACACACACACACAAACACACAAACACACACACACACACACACACACATCAACTCTGCTGTCTCTTTTCAGCCCCCCGGTAATTACCCAGCAGGCTTTGCAGCAGCGGTGCTATAAATCAGGAGCTGGTGTTGATCAATTGAAAAGAGGAGGGAAGTCAAATTGGAAAAAAAAAAAAAAAAAAGAGGAAGAAGCGAGAGCGATAAGCATTTTTTTTCTTCTTCTCCGTCTTCCTTCTGGCTAACAGTTTGAATCAATCCAGTGATCGTTTTGTTGAGCTTTAGAGCGAAAGGAAGCCCATTTAATCGTGGGATTTCTGACAAGCAGTAAAAAAGACATGGGGGACTTATAACTAATTAATTTAAATTTTTTATTAGGTACATAAAATATTATTTCGGACTTTTTTTTTTGCAAGTTCAGAAAGCTGAAATTTACAGTAGTATTTTAATTAGATTTTGAACATCCCCTGTTTTTTATATTCAAATAATTTATTATTGCATGGTAATAATGTAACAAGAAAACTCCCACAAAAATGTTGATGGGCCTGCTATCTGTGCCCTGGACCTCTGGCTGAGTGTCTGAATCCGTGAGTTTTTAAGTGTAACTGTCCAAAATGAGCAACAGAGCTAGCCTAAAAAAGTAGCATATTTACATAAAAATGCTAACACTTGGCATATGTACTAACGATAGCATGATAGCAGTAAGCATCTTTCATATACCAAGTTATAAGACTCAATGGTGTATGGCTGCAAAAATAGAAAAAAAAAATTGAAAATTAGATGAAAAAGTTAGTATGGTTAAGTTAGCTTGCTAGCATGCTAGCGTGTGCATGCTAACAGTTAACAAGTGTGACGTACCAAGTTATATGACTCCGGGTGAAACGTTTGCAAAGTTAGCTCAAAGAGTTAGCATGTTTATGTGAGCGGAATAATAGTTAGCTTGTGTCACATACCAAGTTATATGACTCAACGGTGTATGGCTGCGGAAATAGAAAAAAACAATTCTAAAAATTAGATGAAAAAGTTAGCATGGTTAAGTTAACTTGCTCGCATGCTAACACTTAACAACGGTGTCATATAACGAGTTATGTAACTCTGGGTTAAACAGTTTCAAAATTAGCTCAAAAAGTTAGCATGCTAGCTAAATAACGTGAGTAGGCTAATAGTTAGTTTGTGTCACATACCAAGTTATATGACTCAAAGGTGTATGCCTGTGGCAATACAAAAAAAAGTGTAAAATTAGATTAAAAAGTTAGCATGGTTAGGTTAACTTGCTCGCATGCTAACGGTTAACAAGTCTCACGTACCGAGTTATATGACTCCAAGTAAAGTTAGCATGATAGCTAAATTACGTGAGCAGGATTATAGTTAGCTTGTGTCACATACCCCGTTATATGACTCAAAAGTGTATGGCTGCGAGAATAAAAAAAACAAAAGTGGAAAATCAGATGAAAAAGTTAGCATGGTTAAGTTAGATTGCTATCATTTGCATGCTAACAGTTAACAAGTGTCATGTACCGAATTATATGCTAGCTCAAAACGTTAGCATGATAGCTAAATTATATATATATATATATATATATATATATATATATATATATATATATATATATATATATATACAATATATAATATATAATATACGTGTGTGTATATACGTGTGTATATTTGTATGTAAATGTATATATCGCGATTCGGATGTGAATACATTTGGTGTGCAACCCTTGAAAAACTATATGACATAGATACATCATTATTAAACATATAATTGTAGTTATACAAATAAATAAAACATCTAGTATTAAAAAATTTAAGTTATATTGACCCTGAAATGGACAAGCGGTAGATGGAATTTATAGGAGCAAAATTATTTGAAATGTTTTATTTAATAAAAAATGTTTAAAAATTTTTTTTATATATACATATATATATATATGTATATATATATATATATTTTTTTTTTTTTTGTATTTTTTGTATTTTTTTATTCTTTAATTTTTCTATTTTTTATTTTTGGAAATATTTTGTTGTATCTGAACTGAACATAATCAGCTTCTTCTCCTCACAGGACAACAGTAACACAAGAGCAAAGACCTCAGCAGACACAACACAACACAACACAACACAAGACATGTGCGACTGACATGGTGAAGAAAGAGACAACAGCGCCACACCTCAGCAAGCGGGGGAAGCAGTGAAGCAAACAGGACAAGCGGGTGTTTGGGGCACACGGGTGAGGCGGCAAGAGGGTGCGGGGTTGCAGGTTGGAGTGGCACGGTGGTCGGTGTACCTGCGAGGCCCCGGCGGGCGGCCGCTTCCCGACTCCCGTCCCGTTTCCTGTTCCTGCCTGCGTTTGAGCGCGGCGGTCCCTGCGGCGCTATGGGCGCTAGTCTCGTGCACGGCTGAGGACGCCAACGACGAAGAGAGGAGGACAGAGTGATGAAGTGTGCAAGGAGGAGACAGAAGCAGATAGAGTCGTTACGTTAGATGAGGGGCGCTAATCAGTAGCATGTCTATGGCAAATCCAATGTCCATTAGCATCCAGCTAATTTTAAAAAGTGGCGACTTGCTTTTGAAGTTTTTCTGTCAGGCATTGTTGGATTTTGCGGAATTTGGTGGGTACCTATAAAAGTACCCAATTTGGTACCTGTCCCTAGTTGGAGGTTAGCGTGTTATCGTTATTGCTAAAAACATTGACTTTTCAACTTTTTCTTTCAATTTTCTCGTATTGTTACAAAGTGACGCAGGCCCATAAAAACGAGAAAATCTCTACCTAAATCTTTTTTTTTAATTGTACCTTTTAAAAGTGACGAAAAGATTGCTATTAGTATCGACATTTCAAGTTTTTCTTTTTTTTTGCCCGTTTTTTGGTAGTTTTCTCGTATTTTTACTAAGTGCTGCAGGCCCAAAAAATACAGGAAAATTTCTACTTGAACAGTTTTCTTTAATTGTACCTTTAAAGGTGACTTAATAGCACTCTCTGCAGGGGGAAAAGATTGCAATTAGTATCAACATTTCAAGTTTTTCTTTTTTTTTTTTTTGCTCGTTTTTTGGTAGTTTTCTCGTATTTTTACAAAGTGCTGCAGGCCCCAAAAATACAGGAAAATTTCTACTTGAACAGTTTTCTTTAATTGTACCTTTAAAAGTGACTTAATAGCGCTCTCTGCAGGGGGAAAAGACTGTTAGTAGTTTTGACATTTCATCTTTTTCTTTAAATTTTGCTTGATTTTTTGGTAGTTTTCTCGTATTGTTATAAAGTGCTGCAGGCCCAGAAAATACGAGAAAAACTATATATAAATAGTTTTTTTATTTGTACCTTTTAAAAGTGAGGAAACGATTGCTATTAGTATCGACTTTTCAACTTTTTCTTTCTTCTTTGCTCGTTTTTTTGGTAGTTTTCTCTTATCGTTATAAAGTGCTGCAGGCCCATAAAAACGAGAAAATCTCTACATAATTAAATTTTTTAATTGTACCTTTTAAAAGTGACTTAATAGCACTCTCTGCAAGGGGAAAAGATTGCTATTAGTATCGACATTTCAACTTTTTCTTTCAATTTTGTTTGTTTTCTGGGTAGTTTTCTCGTGTTGTTACAAAGTTCTACAGGCCCCAAAAATACGAGGAAATCTCTACTTATATAGTTTTTTCAAACTGTACCTTTTAAAAGCGACTTAATAGCACTCTCTGCAGGGGGAAAAGATTGCTATTAGTATAGACATTTCAAGTTTTTCTTTTTTTTTGCTCGTTTTTTGGTAGTTTTCTCGTATTTTTACAAAGTGCTGCAGGCCCAAAAAATACAGGAAAATCTCTACTTGAACAGTTTTCTTTAATTGTACCTTTAAAAGGGACTTAATAGCACTCTCTGAAGGGGGAAAAGACTGTTAGTAGTTTTGACATTTCATCTTTTTCTTTCAATTTTGCTTGATTTTTTGGTAGTTTTCTCGTATTGTTATAAAGTGCTGCAGGCCCAGAAAATACGAGAAAAACTATACTTAAATAGTTTTTTTTATTTGTACCCTTTAAGAGTGAGGAAACGATTGCTGTTAGTATCGACTTTTCAACTTTTTCTTTCTTCTTTGCTCGTTTTTTTGGTAGTTTTCTCTTATCGTTATAAAGTGCTGCAGGCCCATAAAAACGAGAAAATCTCTACATAATTAATTTATTTAATTGTACCTTTTAAAAGTGACTTAATAGCACTCTCTGCAAGGGGAAAAGATTGCTATTAGTATCGACATTTCAACTTTTTCTTTCAATTTTCTTAGTTTTTTTGGTATTTTTCTCGTATTGTTACGAAGTTATACAGGCCCAAAAAATACGAGGAAATCTCTACTTAAATAGTTTTCTTTAATTGTACCTTTTAAAAGTGACTTAATAGCACTCTCTGCAAGGGGAAAAGATTGCTATTAGTATCGACATTTAAATTTTTTCTTTCAATTTTCTTTGTTTTTTTGGTAGTTTTCTCGTGTTGTTACAAAGTTCTACAGGCCCAAAAAATACGAGGAAATCTCTACTTATATAGTTTTCTCTAAGTGTACCTTTTAAAAGCGACTTAATAGCACTCTCTGAAGGGGGAAAAGACTGTTATTAGTATTGACATTTCAACTTTTTCTTTCAATTTTGCTTGATTTTTAGTAATTTTCTAGTAGTGTTATTTATAAAGTGCTGCCGGCCCAAAAAATACGAGAAAATCTCTTTTTAAATGTTTTTTTATTTTAATTGTACCTTTTAAAAGTGATGTGATGGCACTCTCTGCTGGGGGAAAAGATTGCTATTAGTATCGATATTTTAACTTTTTCTGTCGTTTTTGCTTGTTTTTATGGTAGTTTTCTTTGTATTTTTACAAAGTTCTGCAGGCCCCAAAAATAGAAGAACATCTCTACTTCAATAGTTTTCTTTAATTGTACCTTTAAAAGTGATTTGATAGCACTTTCTGCAGAGCGAACAGATTGCTATTAGTATCTACATTAGAATTGTTACTAAAATGTGTCATAAATAATTAATTCAACTTGGAAAAAAATTAATAGATAAATGCATATTATTCGCCAAAAAAACCATTTAAATTCAAATTTACACATTAGAAACAATTACTACTTCTACATCAAATCTGATTGAAAGTTGCAGCACTCTTTCCCCCCGCAGAGAGTGCCACCAAATCACTTTTGGAGGTATAATTGAAAAATACTATTTAAGTAGAGATGTACTCGTTTTTATGGGCCTGTAACACTTTATAAAAGTACGAGAAAACCACCAAAATACAAGAAAAAAAGAAAAGAAACAGTTGAAATGTCGACACTCATAGCAATCTAATTGTCCAGCGGAGAGTTCTATCAAAAACATTTTTAAAGGTACAATTTAAAAAGAACATTTAAGTAGAGATGTTGGCGTTTTTAAGGGCCTGCAACACTTTTTACGAATACGAGAACACTACCAAAAAAAACAAGCAAAAAATAAAGAAACATTTGGAATGTCAATACTAATACTAATCTATTCACCAAGCAGAGAGTGCTATCAAATACATTTTAAAGGTACAATTAAAGAAAACTATTTAAGTAGAGATTTTCCTCTATTTTTTGGGCCTGCAGAACTTTGTAAAAATACAAGCAAAAAGGAAAGAAGAAGATACTAGTAGCACTCTTTTACCCCTCAGATAATGATGTATAATAACTTTTAAATGGACAGTACAATTAAAAAGTTATTTGAGAGGAGATGTTCCTGTATTTTATGGGCCTGCAGCCCTTGTAAAAATACAAGAAAACTACAAAAAAAAAAAAAAAAAACGAGCAAAAAGCAAAGAAAAAGTTGAAATGTCGATAATAGCTATCTTTCCCCCCTACAGATAGTGCTGTCAAATACATTTTAAAGGTACAATTAAAGAAAACTATTTAAGTAGAGATTTTCCTCTATTTTTTGGGCCTGCAGAACTTTGTAAAAATACAAGCAAAAAGGAAAGAAGAAGATACTAGTAGCACTCTTTTACCCCTTAGATAATGATGTATAATAACTTTCAAATGGACAGTACAATTAAAAAGTTATTTGAGAGGAGATGTTCTTGTATTTTATGGGCCTGCAGCCCTTGTAAAAATATAAGAAAACTACAAAAAAAAATAAAAAAAATGAGCAAAAAGCAAAGAAAAAGTTGAAATGTCGATAATAGCAATCTTTCCCCCCTACAAATAGTGCTGTCAAATACATTTTAAAGGTACAATTAAAGAAAACTATTTAAGTAGAGATTTTCCTAAATTTTTTGGGCCTGCAGAACTTTGTAAAAATACAAGCAAAAAGGAAAGAAGAAGATACTAGTAGCACTCTTTTACCCTTTAGATAATGATGTATAATAACTTTTAAATGGACAGTACAATTAAAAAGTTATTTGAGAGGAGATGTTCTTGTATTTTATGGGCCTGCAGCCCTTGTAAAAATATAAGAAAACTACAAAAAAAAAAAAAAACGAGCAAAAAGCAAAGAAAAAGTTGAAATGTCGATAATAGCAATCTTTCCCCCCTACAGATAGTGCTGTCAAATACATTTTAAAGGTACAATTAAAGAAAACTATTTAAGTAGAGATTTTCCTCTATTTTTTGGGCCTGCAGAACTTTGTAAAAATACAAGCAAAAAGGAAAGAAGAAGATACTAATAGCACTCTTTTACCCCTTAGATAATGATGTATAATAACTTTTAAATGGACAGGACAATTGAAAAGATATTTAAGAGGAGATCTTCTCGTATTTTATGGGCCTGCAGCCCTTGTAAAAATATAAGAAAACTACCCCCAAAAAACGAGCAAAAAGCAAAGAAAAAGTTGAAATGTCGATACTAATAGCAATATTTCCCCCCTGCAGATAGTGCTATCCAATTAATTTTAAAGGTACAGTATAAGTAAAAATATATATATTTAGATGGAGATTTTTTATATTTTTGGGCCTGCAGAACTTTGTAAAAATACAAGCAAAAAGGAAAGAAGAAGATACTAATAGCACTCTTTTACCCCTCGGATAATGATATACAATCACTTTCAAATGGACAGTACAATTAAAAAGATATTTGAGAGGGGATGTTCTTGTATTTTATGGGCCTGCAGCCCTTGTAAAAATATAAGAAAACTACAAAAAAAACCCGAGTAAAAAGCAAAGAAAAAGTTGAAATGTCGATAATAGCAATCTTTCCCCCCTACAGATACTGCCGTCAAATACATTTTAAAGGAACAATTAAAGAAAACTATTTAAGTAGAGATTGTCCTCTATTTTTTGGGCCTGCAGAACTTTGTAAAAATACAAGCAAAAAGGAAAGAAGAAGATACTAATAGCACTCTTTTACCCCTCGGATAATGATATACAATCACTTTCAAATGGACAGGACAATTAAAAAGATATTTAAGAGGAGATGTTCACGTATTTTATGGGCCTGCAGCCCTTGTAAAAATATAAGAAAACTACAACAAAAAAAAACTAGCAAAAAGCAAAGAAAAAGTTGAAATGTCGATACTAATAGCAATATTTTCCCCCTGCAGATAGTGCTGTCAAATACATTTTAAAGGTACAATTAAAGAAAACTATTTAAGTAGAGATTTTCCTCTATTTTTTGGGCTTGCAGAACTTTGTAAAAATACAAGCAAAAAGGAAAGAAGAAGATACAAATAGCACTATTTTACCCCTCAGATAATGATATACAATCACTTTAAAATGCACCGTACAATTAAAAAGTTATTTGAGAGGAGATGTTATTGTATTTTATGGGCCTGCAGCCCTTGTAAAAATATAAGAAAACTACAAAAAAAAAAAAAAACGAGCAAAAAGCAAAGAAAAAGTTGAAATGTCGATAATAGCAATCTTTCCCCCCAACAGATAATGCTGTCAAATACATTTTAAAGGTACAATTAAAGAAAACTATTTAAGTAGAGATTTTCCTCTATTTTTTGGGCCTGCAGAACTTTGTAAAAATACAAGCAAAAAGGAAAGAAGAAAATACTAATAGCACTCTTTTACCCCTTAGATAATGATGTATAATAACTTTTAAATGGACAGTACAATTAAAAAGATATTGAAGAGGAGATGTTCTTGTATTTTATGGGCCTGCAGCCCTTGTAAAAATATAAGAAAACTACCAAAAAAAAAACGAGCAAAAAGCAAAGAAAAAGTTGAAATGTCGATACTAATAGCAATACTTTTCCCCTGCAGATAGTGCTATCCAATTAATTTTAAAGGTACAGTATAAGTAAAAATATATATATTTAGATGGAGATTTTCTATATTTTTGGGCCTGCAGCACTGTGTAAAAATACAAGCAAAAAGGAAAAAAAATATTGAAATATCGATACTGTTATATGAATTATTGAAATAAAATTATACTTCTGGCCCCATATTAGACTTATGTTACTGACAACACAAAACACAGATGTGCACGTTCAAATAGTTTATCGTATGTTGATCGACACTGTATCGGTCTTCTTGAATATATGAAAGTGGCCCCACTTTGCTTTATTTTGCCGACCAAAAACGGTCCCTTTTTAATTTTGTGGGGGGCTGCAGTTACGTTATGGATAGCGTCAGGGATGAGCGATGTTGGCGGCGGTAGCTCTGTTGTTGTGAGCCCACTTGTCCTCTAAAGCCAAGGCAGATTGTTCAGGGGCCCTGAAAGCGTCGATACGGTCGCTGCCTGCCCAAGACCAAATTCTGTTACGTAATGGCGCTGATAGAGAAGCCATCTGCCCGCGCTCGCTTGTTGTCCTCACACTTCATCAAGGTTGCTTTTGTGCGAGTGTGTATGCTTGTTGTGTTGGTGGAGCAGACACACACACATACACACACACAAACACACACACACGAGAGGACAGACAGGACACAATCTAATAATCCCACAGAGAGATTTAGTTAGTGCTGAGCTGCAGGGGAAAACATTCACACCTGCAGTTCAGACGCACAAACTAAAACACACAAGCATTTAAAAGGGTCGATGATCATTTCCTAACACACACACACGCACACACACACACGCAAACTCACACGCACACACACACACTGGTTTTTATTTGACCAGTATGTGTGTGTTTGACCAAGTGTTTGATCAGAACTTGTGGGGACCACCCTTTCTACAGGTTGTGGAGCCATGAATTTTTCTGGGTAAAATGGCCACTGCCCAGTTAGCTCATACACGTCTTTAAATCTCTGGATTGATGAAGTAATGTGCTGATCATACTTACTGGGGACCCTGGGGGAAAAGAGTGAATATGGTTCGTGGGGACCAAATTTAAATCATTTAGCATAATTCACACAAATTTGTACGTGACTACTGAGGACCATTTAAAAAAAGATAAAAGTTTAAAAGTCTCACACTCAAACTAACCAGTAAACATGTTTTATGGGCCAAAGCTTAAAAATCACTTAGGCGTCTTCAGAATGGATCTGACTATCATTTAAAAAGGATTCCTTTTAGAGGACCTGTTTTTTTTTGTCCCCATACCGTCAGATGTCCCCTAAAGGTGACTGTGTAAACACAGCCATGTCCCCATTAAGTCAGCATCGCCAGAATACACACACACACACACACACACACACACACACACACACACACACACACACACACACACACACACACACACACACACACACACACACAGGTTATAATTTGGTTGTTCGTGACTTGTGGGGACCACCCTTTCTACAGGTTGTGG